>NW_011495018.1:19764838-19770196 GCF_000754665.1 Bison bison bison
CCTCCCATCGGCTTTCCTCAATTATCTCTAACCAGATTATCCTTCTCCCACAGAATACAGAACCCTCCAAGGAGGCCCAGATGGATGCTGGCCCCAGGTCTTCAACTAATTGCTCTCATCCTCTTCCGATACAAGTAAGGAATTATCCCTTCCAAAGCAGTATAGTTCTGGAAAAACATTAATGGTGACTCATGCCAGGGTGCAGGGTGGGAGCAGAGAGGAATGGAGAAAGAAAAGAGAGAGGGTGCAGGCTGCTTATGGAGCCACAGAATGAGGCACATTAACCAATTTTGCCAATTATGCAGCTGAAGCAATTAAATAGTATCACAGTGATAGGAGGAAGTGCAAACAGAGTCCACAACACTGTCCTGGGGCCAGAAGAAAACCAAACTTGGCTGCCGTGGTGGAAAGTCACTGCCTTCATGGCTCCAGCTTCACTTTCTCCTTTTAGATCTGGTCATAGAAGTCCTCTCCCCTCAGGAGACCTCTCCTCTGCATCTGGTCGTGGGCTCGCCTCTAGGTGAGGGGGACATTGTACCTGGGTTAGGGGAGTGTGCCTTCCCCCAGCCTCAGTGGGTAGCAGAGCTGATTAGAATCAGTCCTGAAAATGAAAATATCAACACTGAAAGAACTATCAGATTGTGAATGTGGAAGGTGCTTGCTTGGGACTGCCAGTAGCCACCTCTCCTTCCAGATGGAGAAGCTTGCCTGAAAATAAAGGCAATCAGTGAAGGAGGGCAGTATTAAGAGGTGGAGAAAATGTGGAGCTTTGATACCTCATTTGAGCCCTAGATCTGACCATGCCTTAGCACCTGGACAGAAATCTCCTCTATCCCCCAGTTAGATACGGGTTTCTAGATGTTTCATTCTATTGTTTGAGTGAAACAGACACCCAGCCAATATAGCCACTGAGACCAGAGGCCATGTTCCGTGGGGAAAAGCTGCCAATCGCCAGAGAGAGATTGATAAAACAGCATCACCTCCACATTTTACTGAAGCAATTCAGCAGGACTTTCAGCCTCCTGCACTGGAGAAGCAACCTACTGCACTGTACTTAAGCCAACAACAGAGAAGCCTTAAGTATAAGGCATGGAGAATACTGGTGGGAGTCATCTCAGTCTTCCCCTAAAATCTCATCTAATCTATGCTTCAGGGAGCAGGACGCACAGTCCTAATTTGACCGGAGGCTAATCACCAGCTCCTGTGCACTCTAGCCCTGAACCTAAACAGCTTCTGAAAGACCCCCACTTAACCCCCAGATCAGCTTTTCCAGTGTCCTGCCCAGACACTGACTGCCACATGAGAATGCCCACGACTGCCTTCCAAAAATGAGGAGTGGGGTACAGAGCCAGAGATGGCATCAAGTCACTCTCTTGATGGCCTCCTGATGCATCACTCAGCTCTCATTTCCCCGGGCAGAATGCCAGTGAGGCAACCACAGCTCCCTGGAGGACGAGAAGCAACTTCTTAATTAAAGGAAAGATCTAAACCTTCAAAGTGATTTATGCAGAGCCCTAAGCCCCCCAGTGGTGGGCACTCACACAGACCCTCCTCCTAGCACAGGATTTCTGGGCAGACCTGGCATCAATGCAGAACTGCTCCAGCCCCCTAAACTGCCTTACACACCCTGCGTTAGAAGATCCTCAAAAACTGGACATAGAGTGCAATTCATGGGTTGACGCCACAGATACACGGTGGCAGTAGAAAACAGATGCCATATAGGAGTTCATGGGAAGTCAAACGATAAAGGAGCAAGAGACAGACAAAAAGACAAGCCATTTTCTCTGGGAGCTGACCCTTGGAGCTCACCCTGGCATTTCTAACTCTCTTTCACAACCACAAACCAGAGCCAAGATGTTGCTGTTCAGCCGCTAAGTTGTGTCCAACTCTGCGACACCACGGACTGTAGCCCACCAGGCTTTTCTGTCCATGAGGTTTTTTAGGCAAGAATCCTGGAGTGGATTGCCTTTCCTTCTCCAGGGGATCTTCCCCACCCAAGGATCAAACCCATGTCAACCCGTGTCTCCTGCATTAGCAGGCAGATTCCTTACTACTGAGCCACCAAGGAAGCCCAAGATAGATGTTCCCAATCCTGGATACACACTAGAATCACCAGGGTGGTACTAAAATTCTGTGATGCCTGAACCCCAGCTCCACCAAAGCCAGCCAGAATTTTCAGAGGAATCCTTTTCAGAGGAATTTTCAGGCGTGATTGAGAAGCACTGAGCCAAGAGAGCACCATTTTCCCATCCACTTCTTGTCATTTCCAGGATGCCCTCAGCACATGTGGTCCAGAGAAACCAAAGATGACATGAGGGTCCCTCTTCCTCAGTCCTCTCTCCGCTTCCTGGAGCACACAGGCTCCCATTTGGTGTTAAGCAGGACTTTACCCAGAGCTGAGGACCCCAAAAACTGGAAACAAAAGCCAGTAGGAAAAAGAAAACAGTAGAAGCCAGCTGGGTGACAGCTTCTCCAGATCCTGCCTCAGCACGGTGACCACTGAATGGCGATCTTAGAAGCAGGGATGGGCAGAAATACTGACGGAGTGGAGAGTGGGCTTAGTGCTCAGTCACCCCAGCACAGGTAGACTGGTGGGGGTGCACCAGTCGGACTTCCTCCCCCGGGACTGGAACACAGCTCCCATGGCCGGTCTCAGTTGGTGTTTAAATGGCAAAAATATGCTGATGTGTGTGTAGAGAGAATGAAGCTGCTGGGAGAGATAAGAGGGGAGCAGACATGGTGAAAAGCAGAATAAAGCAGGGTGAGGCAAGTCGCTCCAGCTCTTGTGCCTTTCAGCCTCTTGCTCTAGGCTGTGTAGAAGCCTAGCAGCCACCCCTGCCTTGGGCTCCAAGCAAACCCCCACAATGGTGAGCAAGGTAACTCTCCTGACTGAACATACACCCCCCCACTTCCCTGCCCTCCTCACCATGGAGCCGTGCCCACAGTGGAAAGAAAGAACCTGGCCCCAGGGTCCAGATAAGAGCTTTCCCATGAGAGGCTTGGGCACATTGCTTAACTTGCCTATGCCTCAGTTTTCACATCTATGAAATGGGAATGTGATGAACAGTAAAGGAGTTAATACAGATCACAGTCTCACACGGTGCCTGACATGTTAGATCTTAAACACATTTCCGTAAAAGTCATATTTTGCTTCTCTCTAGAATCAAGTGCTGCTTCCTTCCAGTCCCAGGAAGGAAAACATACTGCCCAGTGACCCAGTGGATGAGCACGCTGGCCTCCCCAGGAGCCCGTGGTGGTGCTTTATGGTGGGTGACTCTGCAGTGCTCACACTGCCAGCAGCTCAGAGGTCTCAGCGTGGAGGGTGGACTTGTGTAGGTCATGACTCTGGCGCTGAGGAGCCTTGCCTCCTTGTTGGGAAAATCAGGTATGCACAAGAAAAGAAAAGAAAAAACAAGTTCCCAGGGACACTGTAGGTGGTTAGTGGTGACACAGGGGTTGGTAGAGAACAGTCACTGACCAGACAGCCTGGTCGTGGAGGCCTCACAGAGGAGCTGTGATGTGCATCACCACGCGATGCCAGGCCTGGCAAGGTAGCCATGGTGCTCTCCACCACATTCCACACCATGCCTCCTGGGAAAAACCATAAGCGCATTTTCCACGAAAGAGGAGAGTGAAAAAGCTGGCTTAAAACTCAACATTCAAATAACTAAGATCATGGCATCTGGTCTCAACACTTCATGGCAAATAATAGATGGGGAAACAACGGAAACAGCGACAGACTTTATTTCCTTGGGCTCCAAAGTCATTGTGGATGGGGACTGCAGACCTGGCATGCTGCAGCCCACGAGATTGCAAAGAGCCGGGCACGACTTGTTTTAGTTGCTAAGTCGTGTCCGACTCTTTGTGACCCCATGGACTGTAGCCTGTCCTCTGTCCATGGGATTTCCCAGGCAAGAATACTGGAATGGGTTGCCATCTCCTTCAGGTTTCTAATGATCCCATTTCCCCCTGAGGCTCATCAGATCTTATTTTTAGATGAGGAGGTTTGGGTTTGCTGTTAACCAGAAACCACAGTCCTTTTTGCAGCTAGAGTTGGAGCAGGCTCGGCCACACCCATGCACCAGCCCCCGGGCCACCTGAAGACATTCCCATAGCTGCTGGCTTGCTGTGTCTCTATCTAGGGACACGAGTCTGCCTTGAGACCTTGCTCGGCCCGGCTCAGGGAAGCTGCGAGGGCCGAGGAGTCAACATCCCAGGGGCAGCTGTCAACCAGTGAAGGACAGGAGTTCGTGACAAATATCCTCTTTCTCTCTCCCCGCAGTGTAAAGGGCAAGACCAAGTCTAAGGCGTGTTCCACACAGTTTCTCAGCATCTCCAACAGGACTGAGCCCCAGCAGCCCACTGCATCTCCCGCTTAATGGCTCACCCCTTGTTGGGTCTCTTCCATCTCCCTAGCTCACTTCCCCAGATCCTTCATGGTGGCTTCTGAGATCACCTCCCAGATGAACTGCTGGCACCAAATCCTCATCTCAGGGCCTGCTTTTAGAGGAAACCCGACCTGAGCCCAGAGTGCAGCGGACCCTCATGAAAAGGAGGGGCGTGGGCCACTGAGAAGACATCTCCCAGCCTGCCCTCAGCCTGCTCAACCTGGCACAGTCTGGAATGCTTGCTTCTGCCTCCTTCCTGGGTGGTTTCTCATCCTGTTTGTTCCTGCCTCTACTATCCAACACCATTTGGTGCTGCTCAATAGGTCTCTGCTCCTGCAAGTGAATTAGCAATATTGCTTGGATGTTTTCCTAATAAGCATCTTTGGGGAGGTGTTTATGGTGCTCAGCAGCTACATTTGAACCTAAAGAGCTATCAGACATAGAGAAGGTAGCTGAAGCCCTGGACGGGTCCCTCATACTAGCCCCACTCAGTGATTCATCGGGGTGAAAGTGGGGCCCAAGTCAGACACTTACGTGGATTAAATCTCCTTGCAGGTAAATAAACCAGACAACTCCCATGCTTAGCATGTCAGCTGGGTGTTGGCAAATAGGAGCATGGCTTTAGCCTGGCTGTTGCAACAGCACAGCTGCCTAATGAACGGAGCCCCCTCAACTCAGGCTACCCGGATGGGAAAGGTCAGGATATTGGCTCGAGGGAGATGACACAGGTGACATCATGGAGCTGCACGTGACCCTTCAGCTGGACTCTGTTGGCTGATTTCAGTCTTGCATCCATAAATGTCATCCTCCTTTGAAGATTGGAATGAGATGGACACAGAAGAAGTCATGTGGAGATCAAAAATAAGCTGCCCTTCCTGCCTCCCAGATATACTGAGGGCTTGATCACTCTGCCGTGTTCAGTGGCAGGATCATTGAACAGATGTGTTCTGGCACCCAGGATAAGAAAAGA
>NW_011495018.1:19770296-19775782 GCF_000754665.1 Bison bison bison
AGGGGTGCAGTGCTCGCAGGTGACCCAGCGACTCAGCCTGAGAAACTGGGTCTGTCTCCTTCCTCAGGTTGTATCAGAGTCTGTGCAGAAGAAGGTTGAAACTAGAAGGTGGGCAGTAAGGACACCCCCAATTCATGCCAGGCTCTCCAGCCCTGTCATACTTATAAGGAAGTTGAGAAGGAGGAGAGAAGAAAGAAAAGGCAGGAGAGAGAGGCAGCTGAGGAGACAGGAGAGCTCAAGCCTCCCAAAGGACAGAATCCACCTGGAGCAGACCTACCAACACGAATCCCTTCACTCAGCACTTACAGCTGCTAGGTGCGCATCTCTGAGCCAGGTGCTGGGAAGACGGGGTAGGCGTAGCCCTTCAGGAATTTCCCACCAAGAGGAAAATAAAATTTTGAGAAAAAATGCCCATGAATGGCAGAAGAGTGTCACCTAAGTGAAATCAGAGGGGACTTGAACAAGTGAAGTAGGAAGCATCTCATCCAGCTAGTTTCCCAGAGGCTCAGGGTAAGGTCTCTGAGAACAAGGAATGAACAGGAAGCAGCAGCCAGAAGGAGGCTGGGTGACAGCGACCTTCCAGGCAGAGCTAACAGCACATACAAAGGCCTCAGGGCAGAAAGCCCAGCTTCTCTGGAGGAGCTGAGGAGAAAAGGCAAGTAAGAGGCTGGTGGAGAGAGTGTGGAGAGGCAGAGAGAGACTGAGATGGGAGTGACTAGCTAAACTGCAGACAGATCAAGCGAAGAGGGAATTGGTGAGTGGACATTTTATCTGGAAAACTTAGGATGCCACAGAGAGAGATCCAAGATGGGGACCACGCATGAGACGTTAGAGGGTGTGGAAGAAAGAGCGAGAAGGAAGGAAAAGAAATGAGAGAGACGCTGTATCCAAAGACACGATGGTAGGAAATTCTCCAGGATTAAAGAGTTTCCTCAGATTGAAAAATCATGAGTCATGAGCAGGATAAATTTAAGAAGGTTCAGAATTGCTAACCCAATACCCCTGTGAGAAACAAATTTCCCAATTAGAATATCATGTTTGTGTGCAATTCTTTTTTGCATTTTCTCTAAACTGAAGTAGACACAATATTTCCTAGGTAACTTCTGTCAGCTCAGACCCTCCAGTGTGATTGTGTGAATCATTTTAAATACAGTTAGATTCATTTGTTCCAGGCCATATTCCTACCCTCGCCTCAACATACACACACACACACACACACAGGTTGATTTCTTTTCATTTATGTACAATAAAATATATTCTTTGTAGACTATAGCTCTGTGATTTTGATCACTGTCGTGTACCCATACAGAAAACATCAAAATGTGATTTAGGGATTCTAATAATGGTCCCCACTTTACACAGGACAAAAGGAAAAGTAACCTTGCCTTAGGTCATCCAACCAGTTCACAAAGGGCTGTGCTTTCACCTGGGTGGTTCCTGGCTCCAGAACAGCAGCTAAAAACCCCTACGCCATCCCGTCTTAGATGTCCACACCCAGCCCAAGTCTACATAAACCTCTGATTACCATCTACTCAGTCACCCAGATGTGCATGTGCTTGAATCCTCAGTCACTGTCCTGACTGGGGCATGTGAAAAGCCTGGCCTAACTTTTTTGGGGAAAAAAAAAGTCAGGAGGACAAAAATAACACCCCTTTCCAAACTGTGGAATCGGTTGGGATTGGGTAGAAAGAAGAGGGAAGATGTAAACCTCAAGCTCAAGACTGACTGAGGGTCATTTAATCCTCCAGCCTGTGACCCTTTGCCGGCACCGTCACTTATCCATCTCTACATTCGTGGTATTTAGCACATGGCAGGTGTTTAATCAACATTTGTCGGAAGAATGTGTGTATGAGTGAATAAAAGATCATACATTTAAATGTCAAGAGGTACCAAAAAAGACTTACGAGCCACAGGAGATGTTCCCTCTTGCAATCAACATTCTGTATCCTTTCCATCAGAAGAGAAGCCTTACTCTCCCAATCTTACTAACAACATCTCCACACCTGCAGTGCAGCAGAGACCATAGATATGCCAGACCTGTCAGCTAAATTATGAGTAATGACGTACAGCTCAGTGTCTCTCTGTAGCCCTGGAAGTCAGGTGGAACTGTGAGGTGACACAAGGCAATATGAAGCAAAGCCATGGATGTATAATGGGTACAAGACGGATGGATGGACAGATGGACCAAAAGACTGCACTAAATTTAAGTTCAGAGCTACACTTACGTACTCCTTGAGGACAGAAGTTATTGTCCTCCTTCATAGCCATGAATTAGGCAGTGCCTAATGCATTGCCTCGCACACAATAGTTTCTCAAGAAATACCTGTTGAATAAAAGAGGAATGAAAAGAAAGTATCTGACAAGCAGTCTCCCTGTGCCAAATGCTATAAAGTACAGGCATTCAGAGTTTATCCAGATACTTATCTAAGTTTGGGCTTCCCTGGTGGCTCAGATGGTAAAGAATCTGCCTGCAGTGCAGGAGACCTGGGTTCGATCCCTGGGATGGGAAGATCCCCTGGAGAAGAGAATGGCTACCCTCTCTAGTATTCTTGCCTGGAGAATCCCATGGACAGAGGAGCCTGGCAGGCTACACTTCATGGGGTCATAAAGAGTTGGACATGACTGAGTGATTCACCCAAAGTTTGACTCCTGTGTCACAGCTTCTCTGCCAGATTTTACTAATAATGAGGAAAATTAGAAGACCAGCTCCTTCTGGGCTGATTTTTGTTCACACAGCCTACATAAGTTGGGAATGCCTGGAAGTTAACCAGGCTTTCTAAAGACCCAGTAGGAGAGCTCAGAACAGACAGGACAGGACTCTTGCAAGGGTCCCTGAGATAATTTGCTTGAAGACCATTAACTGTCTTCACTTTGCCCACAGAATCTGAAGGCAATGACGTTCAGAGGCACAGCACTCCTTACCCCACAATCAAGAAAGAAAACATTGCTAATGACATCCAGGGAGACCCTCAACAAAGGAAGTTGGCCTGAGAGAGTGTGGAGAGGCAAGCAGCCAACAGTCTGTGGTGGCAGATGTTCTGGCATGACCATAGGAAATGGAGAATCACATATTTAATGTACATCACTTTGCTTTTGTCATGTTGGGTTCTGGGGACAGGTGAAGGGCACGTTCCCCGTTCCACCTTGCAGCCCGGCTTTCTAGTCAATCATTGCTATTCAGGATCATGCTTGTTGAGCCAACAAGAGCATCACACTGTCCTTGAAATCAGTGTGAATATGCTGGACTTAATAATAACTGGAGTGTTGCTTGGTCCCCTGGGCATTCCCTGAAGCGATCATGCCAAGGAGATACTCTGCTCCTCAGGGCTAAGAATTTATAAGAAAAGACTGCATTTTATACATCATAAAATTATTCCTGCAGAAGTGAGCTTCTCTGTCTGGGACACACAAGACCACAACAAAGAGCCCAGCTTTGAGGCAGGTTCTTCACAGAGACAGTGTGTAAATTCTGAGCCTCAGAATCTGCAAATTAGGATTTGAGGCACCCTGCCTGTCATGGTGGAGTAGGGCTTTGTCAGCAAAACCCAGTGTCAAGGTTTGTCCAAACCCTTCAGGTGCACACCCACAAATCACTGATGCCAACTCTGCAGGGACTGTTCACTCCAAAACCTGGAGCTGTCGGGAAAAGTCTCCATCCCGTCACTCAATTCTCCAGTCTGCCACCAGAGGAAACTTTGCATCCCTGGCCCCTCAAAAAGACACGTGCCTCTCAGAACAGTGGACACTCTGGGGCTCAAGGAACCCTGAGCAGGTTCACAAGTACTAAACTCACTGCCACACACGCAAAGGGCCAGGAAGCCTGACCTGAAATGTGCTGAGGTCTGGTCCCGTCACTGCTCACCCGCTCCTCTGGGCACATGGCCTGGCAGTGTAGTTAGGTTGTGTGGGTCCCTCTCTGTCTCCTCGGTGCCATTCTCCACCGGGAACTGCATCACCAGGCTTGCTGGGGCCTTCCAATGCGCTCCCCCGATGGAGGCACTGCCAGATTAGCCTTCCCCTCCCACTCCCTGCTTTGGGCCACACTGTGGGCAGGAATGCCTCCCTCCACACTCCAGCCACTGCCATGCAGCCACGCCTCCACCCTCAGCTCTCCTCTGGTTTAAAGAAGACCATCCTCTCCCCCTGATACTTCAAGCCCAGTGATGGAGGCAGCTTCCTGCTCCTGACTGACTCTGGGTACCTCAGCATCCCTTGTTGATTTTCAGAACCCCACCCTTTGCTCTATAAGTCTCCGCTCATCAAACTATCCAAGAGGAATTCTGTTTCCTAGCAGGGCTCTGGCAAGTAAATACATGCAATGGAAAGGGCGTTGATCTTGGATTAAGGAACCTGGGTTCAAGATGCTGCTCTGCTTCTGACTAGCCGAGTGACCTTGACCAAACACTTCATCTCTAAACTGCAGCTCCCAACCACATCATCAGAGTAAGAAGCTGGGTCTGTGCAGGGAAGACCTCCCTTTTCTTCATGCCAGCACCAGCGTTCCCTGGGACTTCCCTCCAGGATCCTGGGGCTCTGAAGAGCAAGCCAGACATACCAGTCACTAGTTCCTGTAGTGACTTTGATACTTGATATATACAGATTACATGGTCTTCTCTGGAGAATGAACACAATGATTAGGATAGCAATTTTCTTAAAAGAGGTTGTCTGGGCTTCTCTGGAATCAAGATTGTCAGGAGAAATATCAACAACCTCAGATATGCAGATGATACCACCCTAATGCAAGAAAATGAAAAGGAAATAAAGAGCCTCTTGATGAGGGTGAAAGAGAAGAGTGAAAAAGCTGGCTTGAAACTCAACATTAAAAAAAAATAAGATCCTGGCATCTGGTCCCAGCATCTCATAACAAATAGAAGGGGAAAAAATGGAAGCAGTGACAGATTTTATTTTCCTCGTCTCCAAAATCACTGTGGACAGTGACTGCAGCCACGAAATTAAAAGATGCTTGCTCCTTGGAAGGAAAGCTGTGACAAACCTAGACAGCATATTAAAAAACAGAGACATCACTTTGTCAACAAAGGTCCATAGAGTCGCAGCTGTGGTTTTTCCACTAGTCATGTATGGATGTGAGAGTTGGACCATAAAGAGAGTTGAGCACTAAAGAATTGATGCTTTTGAACACAGAAGACTCTTGAGAGTCCCTTGGACTATGAGATCAAACCAGTCAATCCTAAAGGAAATCAGTCCTGAATTTTCATTGAAAGGACTGATGCAGAAGTGGAAGCTCCAATACATTGGCCACCTGATACGAAGAACTGACTCACTGGAAAAGACCCTGATGCTGAGAAAGACTGAAGGCAGGAGGAAAAGGGGATAACAGAGGACAAGATGGTTACATGGTATCACTGACTCAAAGGGCATGAGTTTGAGCAAGCTCAAGGAGATGATGAAGGACAGGGAAGCCTGGTGTGCTGCAGTCCATGGGGTCACAAAGTGTCGGACAAGACTGAGCCACTGAACAATAATAG
>NW_011495018.1:19775882-19801681 GCF_000754665.1 Bison bison bison
GAACAATAACAATGGTTTAGACATGAGAGTTGGAACACAAAGAAGGCTGCCCACCAAAGAATTGATGCTTTCAAACTGTGGTGCTGGAGAAGACTCTTGAGAGTCCCTTGGACTACAAGGAGATCAGACCAATCAATCCTAAAGGAAGTCAACCCTAAGTATTCATTGGAAGGACTGATGCTGAAACTGAAGCTCCAATACTTTGGCCACCTGATGGGAAGAGCCAACTCATTGGAAAAGACCCTGATGCTGGGAAAGATTGAGGGCAGGAGGAAAAGGGGACAGCAGAGCATGAGATGGTTAGATAGCATCACTGACTCCATGGATGTGAATTTGAGCAAACTCCACAAGATAGTGGGCTGCAGTCCATGGGTTCGTGAAAAGTCAGACATGACGGAGCGACTGAACAACAATATTGGGGTTCTCAAGGCACTCAGGAAGGGAAGCCAAGTACCAATTGTACTAGACACTGGCCCTTCCTGACACGAGGAGGCTGACCTTTCTTCTGTAGGCTTGTGTAGTCTGCCAGGTGTGTGGGCTGCAGGAGCCCAGGGGAATGCTTGGCTCTTTGCAGGTAGGCGCCCATTCCTCCAAGGGCGAGTCTCAGGAAGGGCACAGCAGTGCCCCCTCGTGGCCAACACTCACAGCCATGACGAGTTCCAGGGGGGACCTGTGTGGGGTGCCAGCAGCCTCCCCCACCCTGACCTCCTGCCTCTACAGCCCCTCACCGCACCCCAGGTGCCGCCCCTGGGAAGATCACCACCTCACTTGGTCCTCGCAGCCTCCTCCTGATGCCAGCAGGGCAAGAGCTTTTGACATTTACATTTCACAAGTAATAGACAAGTGCATTCAAGGAAAACGAGTCCCAGAGGCATTTCCCAAAGTTGCACAGCTCACGACCAAAATCCAGGCCTTGGTGTCTTTTACAGAACCCGATATTCAATTTATGTAGATGATTAAACTAAATTACTGGCTTGAAGGACTCTGTGTCTGGAAGGAGGCCAACTTTGGCATGTTTTTAATTCAGGATTAGAAGCATGTCCCCTGGCTGATCTCCATAATGTCATAGGCTTACCGGGAAATAAAGATAGCTCTCTGTGAACTTTGGCTTCTTAGCTGTACTTTCCCACGTGCTTCGGTGAATGTTGTCTCACACAGGTGGGGCCATTTGGGCCAAGGTCACACAACTACTCAGCTCCTCAAGTCAGCGCTGGAGCCCCCATGTCTCTCAATTCTAAGTCTGGTACTGTCTTTGCCTCTTCACAATCCTTCAGTCAGTCAACAAATGTGCTGAGTCAGCAAGGGCCAGGCCTGCGTCCAAACAGCGGCAAACGCGGCCCAGCTCCTGCCCTTAGGAATGTTGAGAGTCTGGTGGGAAAATGGCTGCATGAAGGACAATAGAGGTCCAGGGGATGGCTGTAAGGAAGGGATGTGCTAGGAACATAGGAGGAGCCCCCCTGTCTTCCTTGGAGGCACCGCACAGAGGAGCAGGGGAAGAGCCGAGACTTGAAGGACCTGAAGATGACCTGGATCCAGCAGGCAGGGCACTGCTGGAGGAAGCAGCATACTGGGCCCAGCAGGAGCTCCGTGGGCCAAGGTGTAAGCAGGTCTGGCCAGGTTGTTCAGCAGGGCAGGAGCCTCAGGAGCAAGGATGCGACAGACTGACCGGGACAGGTCAACAGGAGGGTCTCCCTGAGTCCGTATGGAGACAGCGATTTCCAGGGGAGAGGAGCACCATGACATTTGGGAATCATCCAAGAATTTCAAAGGGAGCCACACAGTAGGTAATTCTTGGCAAGCCCTGTGTGACGGTTACTGCACCTGGGAGCATGGTATCTGATGACTTCCAAGAGCCTCTCTCCAGGAAGGATAAAAAGCACCAACAGCAATAACAGTACTCACTGCTGCAGCTGCCTAGCTCACCTGGCGCCAGAAGGAGCCCTGCTGGTGTTCAGAGAATACAGTCAGCATTTTATTACAGCATCTGGTGGACTCATCTCACTCTGAGATGAGATGCAAATGTGCTTTTAAAAAAAAAAAATGCTTAACAAAAAAACAGAAGTGGTCCACCCTCAGGTCCAGCCAGGCGCAGCTCCTGAAAGAAGCTGCTCTGAGCCTCGGGGGTGAACCCATCCCTATGGGTGTCCTGCACCCTGGCGGGCACCCGCCCCCACTCATGTCTGGTGCTGTTGAATGTTTCCTGAGTTCTGGGTCTGGCCTCCTCAGCAAGCCTGGGGCTTCCAGGGCCAGAGACTACAGCTGCACCTTCACAAAACCTCGGGCCACAGTGCACATGTGAGCGATGTGAAATAAATGAAAGTGGATAAAGGCAGCTCCCTCCTCCCTTAGTACAGCAGCACGTACAGGCAGTGCGTGCCCTTCCTGACAGCTTGTCTGTCTGTGTGTCTCCCCAGGAGGGACAGCAATTGACTCCCTGGCATCTTACCTTCCCGTGATCAATTTCTCCTGGCATTTGTCAGACTCTCATACCTCCGCTGCGGCCCTCCGAGGGTGGGTTCTGTTCGTGGAATCTCAGCACGGCCCATCTGAAGGGAGGTGCCTTTCTTAACACCACTTTTCAGAGCAGAAACATCAAGACAAGGGAAACCAGAGAGAAGAGAGGCTAGGCTGCAGCAGAGACCCAAGAACACTGGTGCAGGGTTCCAAGTGACAGGTGTTTCCAGAGGGTCACAGAAGCTGGCCCAGGAAGGGGCCACAGTTACAGCTTCCTACATGGTATCTCTCTGTTGATTAAAAAGCTGTGGCTTTCTCCCCTACCCCTGACAGAGCCCAATTCCATGTCAGGGAGCCAGATCCACAGATCCTGAATGTTTTTTCATCTCCAAGAGTCTCCTGTCCTCTGCCAATAGCCAAGAAAGGGCTTATTAAGCCATAAACTCTTAGTAGCTGAGATCTCAGAAATAAATTAATTTAGCAGATACTCCTGATAATCTGGCCCTGGGAAAGCAGAAACAACAATAAGCCCTGCAGGAAGGGTGAGACTCCAATTGAATAGAAAGATCACAAGAAGGGGGAGATATTCAATTCCCCATGTCTAAGCCCTGTCCTGCGCCAAATACATAACACACACGGTCTATTTTCACTGCGGTCTTCGGGAGAGCAGGTGCTGTTATCCGCACTGACAGATGAGGTACCAGCAGCACAACAAAGCCGACGTACTTGGTCAAGGTCACATTGATAGGCTAGGGCAGGTCTGGACTTGATCCCTGCTACTGAGCAGAGAGTCCTATGAGGAGACTGTTTAAAAACAGATTTCTCAGTCCCCCATTAGAGACTCTGATGCATCAGTGTGGGGAGAAAAGTCCAGGAATCTGCATATTTAACCAGCACCTCAAAGTGACTCCAGGGCTTTGGATGTCAGGTGGTGGTTTATAACATGAGCTTTTGAAAGACACTTGAGTTAGAAACCTAGCTCTGTGACCTTGAACAAGTCACTTAAGCTACCTAAGCCCCAGCTTCTCCATCTGTAGGTGATGGTATGCACACCACCCAGGCTTGTGGTGAGATTTATAGGGAATACTGCAGGAAAGTGCCTGGCATGGGCTCACCTCTAACATTTCAGGGGCCTGGGGCAACAGCACAAGCAGAGGTACCCCGGCCTGCAGCTCACTGCCCTTCACTTCTCACCCGTTCTATTCTGCACCCTTAGGATCCTGTCCTGTCGAGTGCAGACAACTCAGGACATAATCAAAGCTTTGTCCACACCCACTGAAAACAGCACTCCCCACCCCTACACCCTTTGGACCTAGGGTTGTACAAACTAGGAGCATGGTCTGACCCAGGGAATGCGGATTCAGGGAAGAGACTACCCAAGTGGGTAGGAAATTCTAGGCCTCCTGGTACTTGAGGGGATGAAGGCTTCTGATGGGCTTCCACTGGTCCACAGACACCTCACCTCCTGAGGAAGGCACGGCAGGGGGCCAGCCAGGCAGGGCCCTCCAAAGTCAGGGCCCAGGGAAGGGGCCCTGGTAGCCTAGGTCCAAAGATAGGAGATCAAGTGCATAGACGGAGAAGGCAGTGGCACCCCACTCCAGTACTCTTGCCTAGAAAATCCCGTGGACGGAGGAGCCTGGTAGGCTGCGGTCCATGGGGTCGCTAGAGTCGGACACGACTGAGCAACTTCACTTTCACTTTTCACTTTCATGCATTGGAGAAGGAAATGGCAACCCACTCCAGTGTTCTTGCCTGGAGAATCCCAGGGACGGGGGAGCCTGGTGGACTGCCGTCTATGGGGTCGCACAGAGTCGGACACGACTGGAGCGACTTAGCAGCAGCAGCAGCAAGTGCACAGAGTTGACAATACTATGTTACACCCTTGAAAGTTGCTAAGAGAGTAGATCTGTAAAGTTCTCACTTAAAAAAAGAAATGGTAATTACGTGGTGTGCTGGAGGTGGCAGCTAAGCTAAGGTGCTAATATTATCGCAGTATGCGTGTGTGCTCAGTCGCTCAGTCAGGTGTGACTCTTGCAACTCTATGGACTGTAGCCCGCCAGGCTCCTCTGTCCATGGGATTACCCAGGCAAGAGTACTGGAGTGGGTTGTCATTTCCTCCTCCAGGGGATCTTCCTGACCCTTGTACACCTGTATCAAATTAATGCATGGTACACTTTAAACTTATACAATATTACCTGTCAATTATATCTCAATAAAATGGGGTGGGGGGACCATCCTACTTGGCAAAGGGTTAACACATTCCAAGGGCCCCAGAGACACATTGCTACTGCCAGCCCTGAATGTGGCCTTGGTCTTGGTGCCACCATTGTTGAGCTCATGCTTTTTGATGCCCCAAATTGGAAGCCACAGGCAGAGGCCCATGACATCACCCACAGTCACATAGGGCTGGTCATGGGGAATCCAGAGAGGCTAATGCCTGTTCTTCAAGGCAGCCCCAGAAAGAAAACACATAGAGACCACCTGGCCCCGACATGGCTCTGAGAATACTTGAGCGCATTTTCTCACGTGCACTCTTATCAACAGGCCTGAGGGGAGGAGTTGACAATAGCAGGGAAACGATCCCCAGTTTATGGATGAGAAACCGAGAAATAAGAGAACTCTCACTCATTTATTATAGTGTTTATCGCTTTCTGTCTGTTAAGGTTTGGAGCTGCATGGGTCTGAGTTCAAATTCTGCCTCTGGCACTAGGACCTGGGGCAGCTGTTCACTTCTTCTAGCCTCAGCTTCCTCATCTGTGAGATGGGGAAACACATGCTCCAAGTATTATAGACACTGAAGGCAATAATATACGAAAATCAATTAACACAGAATCTAGCAAATTCTGAGAGCTCAGGAAGTGTCACCTGTTATTATTTACCCTATATTATTTCAGGCAATGGCACCCCACTCCAGTACTCTTGCCCGGAAAATCCCATGGATGGAGGAGCCTAGTAGGCTGCAGTCCATGGGGTCGCTAAGAGTCGGATACGACTGAGCGACTTCACTTTCATGCATTGGAGAAGGAAATGGCAACCCATTCCAGTGTTCTTGCCTGGAGAATCCCAGGGACGGGGGAGCCTGGTGGGCTGCTGTCTATGGGGTCGCACAGAGTCGGACACGACTGAGGTGACTTAGCAGCAGCATTTACCTTATTGGGCTTCCCTGGTGGCTCAGTGGTAAAAAATCCACCTGCTAATGCAGGAGATGCAGGTTTGATCCCTGGGTCAGGAAGATTCCCTGGAGGAGGAAATGGCAACCCACTCCAATATTCTTGCCTGGAAAACGCCATGGACAGAGGAACCTGGCATGTTATAGTCTGTGAAGAGTCGGACACGACTCAGCAACTGAAAACAACATTTACCTCATTGGGGAACATGGTTTACCTGTCTGAGTAGGCTGCAAAGCCCTGCAAAGGGGCCAAGATCCATATTCCACTTCAGATTCCTCTTCCCTTGAGAGCTGAGCGCAATGTTTGGGACATACCAACCAACTGATAAATGTTGGGGGAATAAGTAAAATAATATAAAATGAATGAGAAGGGGAGAAGAGCGTGATCCACAAAATCCACAACACCTTGATCCAAGCAAAGTCCAAGCAGCTAAGGAGCCTGGTGAGAGGGAGGCACCAATGCGCCCTTCACCCAGAGCGCTAATTGCTTCCAAGACAGACATACTGTATGCCAGACCCAACTCAGGCTCCAGCAAGGCTGGAGAGATGGTGGGAGAAGGTTTCAGAAGGATCTGGGAACACAGCTAACATTAAATGACTCATTTTTTTAAAAAAAAACCACAAAGCTAAACTGGAACCATATAGTTGGATCACATGATAATATAAAAGTTTAACATGCATATGTATATATTTATTTAGTTTCCTTGGACAGTCTGACAAACCCCTTGGGACCTGCTTTATGACAGGAAAGCTATTTTCAGACCAATATGTTAAGAAACCGAGTCTCTACTCAGGACCTTAGCTTGCACCCCTGGGGCTCAGTGGACTGGGTGGGTCTTCCCCTTGGCTCCTCCAAGTGATCTGGGCACAGACTCCTTTGCCTCATTCAGAGCAACGCTAGGATTCTAAGCCAAGAAAAAGTTCCCAGAAAAGAGATGGGTCATGAAGGATGAGAGCCAGAAAACTAGAGGAAACATCAAGTGTTTGAAGGAATCTGGAGAATGAAGTGATTTTGTTTTCACAACAAATTAATTTAGGCAGCACACACTTTCATTCTCTTTCAAGCCTACATTAGAAAAATATCCATATTAGCCCTGGAAAAGAACAATCAGGACAAGGCTCAAGTGATTCTAATGAGATCCACATTTCCAGGGCATTTTCCAGATCTGAAGCAAGGCCGAGCAAAGTTGAGATGTCAGAACTGAAAGCTTAGGGGAAACAGACAGGAGAAGTCCCACCAAATCAAAGAGGGCCTTGTCCTAACTCACTCAAGTGCCCCCAAGGGATCATCTTCAATGTGAGCCTGCTGGGTCTTACTATGGATCTACACCTCCCCAGTCCACTTGTAGAGCACCCCCTACTCTGAGCATCTACTGCAATCACCAACAATAAAAGTCATCTGAAGTTCCTGATTGTGACCCACATCAGGTATATAATGTCTTCTAGGAGGCACCTGTTTCTCTGTTAACAAGAAGTGGGGTACACAGTCAGGCCTTCTGCCTTTGGTAGGCTGCAGACCTTCAAACCTGGCACTAATCCTTTCTATCGGGACACCCCTGTCTGTCAGCCCTTCCCATGCACAGAGCAATATCCCCTGGGCAACCCCATCCATGAGCTCAGTTCTGTACTTCTCCTGCAATCAAGTTTCTGAATCCTTCCCAAAAAATATACAAAGGTGCAGTGTGGGAAAGCAGTAGAACCTGAAGGAAGGATGGAAGAAGAGAAAGGAGGGCAGGGAAGAAAGAGGAAGGAGCAGAACATTTCTTGAGCATCCTTCAAACTGCTCCCTGAAGCAGTCCATTTTATGCCGTTTTATAGACCAGGAAGTTAAAGCCCAGAGAGTTTAAGTAGCTTTCAAGATCACACAGCTGATTAGTGCAAGAGCTAAGAGTTTTATTCATGACTTCCTGGCTCCAAAGTCCCATCCTATATGTTTTCCTGAATATTAAAATCATCACACCATACAGAGTGATTCCACACTCACACATGCTAACTGTCACACTTACTCCCAGCTGGACCCAAACTGAGGACCAGTGTCACAAAAACAGTGAGTGACAAGGAGTTCCAAACTGCTTATTACTTCACCCCGAACCTTCCAGTGCATCTGAAAAAGGCCAAAACTTCCCAGAAAAATTCATTTTCCCCTCCTCATTCAGTAATTCCAGGAAAAAGGAGGCCACAAGTAGTCTTGATACATACCCCAGGGTTTGGATTTCATAAAAGTGGTCAAAGTCCCAACCTCTTCAAGGTCTAATTAAACCTCTGCGGCCCTACATACATCCAGACAAAACTCTAATTCTAAAATACACAGGTTCACAGCAGCACAGTTCACCATAGCCAAGACACGAAAGCAACCTAAGTGTCCATCAACAGATGAATGGATACAATGTGGCACATATATACAATGGGATACTACCCAGCCATTAAAAGGAATAAAATAATTCCATTTGCAACAACGTGGATGGACCTAGAGATTATCATACTAAGCAAAGTCATAAAGAGAAAGACAATACCATATGGTATCACTTACAAGCAGAATCTAAAATAGGACACAAACGAACCTATCTACAAAACAGAAACAGACTCGCAGACACAGAAACAGACCTGTGGTCGCCAAGAGAAGGAGGACGAGGAGGAGTGGATCGGGGGTCTGGGATTAGCAGATATAAACTATTGCATACAGAACGGAGAAACAACAGGGTTCTACTGTAGCGCACAGAGAACTATATTCGATATCCTATGATAACTCATAATGGAAAATATAATAATATATATACACGCATAACTGCTATTACTTCTGTATAGCAGAAACTAACACAACACTACGCATCAACTATATGTCAATTAAAAAAAAAACTCTGGGGCCATAACTGCCACCCCACGTTACTCTAGTATATGAATGTGTGTAGATAAATATTCATGTGCATTTTGTTTCATTTTATCTGTATCATATACATGCACATTTTGTTTTAACATCTATCTGTATCATATATATGTTTGTGGGTATTGATATACATATAAAACAAAATACACATGAAGTTCTCATTGGGATGTCTCTGTCTGGCTGACACCTTGAGTGTTTTTATCTGCAACTGGACTAAGTCAACACCACGCTACATAAAGCTTCCTTCCAAGGAAAATAACATAACAAGAGGGGCGGGAAGATGGATGGAAGAAAGCTGCTTCATCATCACATAGAAGAATGTGCATTCTTGATCCTTCCTTTCCCTTCTTGATCCTTCCTTTCCCTTCTGGGTGTGCCCAGGAAGTTCTATCAATGTTTAAATCAAGGCAAGGTACTCCTGGGTTTTCTCTCAGAAACCCTTTCATCCTGGCTCGCTTTCTGAGCACAAAACACCCAGAGCCTGCGCAGGAAAAGGCACAGACACCAAGTGACATGGGGTCTCAGTTGGTGTCTCTGTGCCTCCCATGGGGGACCTGGAACTCATGAACTCAGGCATAGTGCCTCTGACTGTGACTCCCACTTGTTTTCATAATTGAAAAACAAATCATCTGTGATGTTCCAGGCCCCTGAGAGGCACACACATAGAAATGTGGCATCCCTACAGTAAGACTCCTATGTTATGACTTTAGCATGAACTGAAGAGCCATCATAAGAAACACTGGGTTGGAAGAAGCACAAGGTGGAATCAAGATTGCCGGGAGAAATATCAATAACCTCAGATATGCAGATGACACCACCGTTATGGCAGAAAGCAAAGAACTAAAGAGCCTCTTGATGAAAGTGAAAGAGGAGAGTGAAAAAAGTTGGCTTAAAGCTCAACATTCAGAAAACTAAGATCATGGCATCTGGTCCCATCACTTCATGGCAAATAGATGGGGAAACAGTGGAAACCGAGGCTGACTTTATTTTTGGAGCTCCAAAATCACTGCAGATGGAGACTGAAGCCATGAAATTAAAAGACACTTGCTTCTTGGAAGGAAAGTTATGACCAACCTAGACAGCATATTAAAAAGCAGAGACATTACTTTGCCAACAAAGGTCCATCTAGTCAAGGCTATGGTTTTTCCCGTGGTCATGTACGGATGTGAGAGTTGGACTGTGAAGAAAGCTGAGTGCCTAGGAATTAATGCTTTTGAACTGTGGTGTTGGAGAAGACTCTTGAGAGTCCCTTGGACTGCAAGGAGATCCAACCAGTGCATTCTGAAGGAGATCAGCCCTAGGATTTCTTTGGAAGGAATGATGCTAAAGCTGAAACTCCAGTACTTTGGTCACCTCATGCAAAGAGTTGACTCATTGGAAAAGACCCTGATGCTGGGAGGGATTGGGACAGGAGGAGAAGGGGACGACAGAGGATGAGATGGCTGGATGGCATTACCGACTCGATGGACATGAGTTTGAGTAAACTCCGGGAGTTGGTGATGGACAGGGAGGCCTGGCGTGCTGCAATTCATGGGGTCGCAAAGAGTCGGACATGACTGAGCAACTGAACTGAACTAAACTGAAGAGCCATCATTAAGACAGGTAGAGCAAGGTGACTTTATAGACCTCTGATAATCTTGGGACTTCTCTCCCAGGATGTTCATTTTTAATTCAGAGTATTTGAATACAATGCTCTGTATTGCTTGAGTATGTCACTTTCTCTGTAATAAAAACCTCCCTCCCCATCACTCACTTTTCTAGTGTGGATTCAAAGCCAACCAATTCACCTCCTTGGAGGCTCCCCTCTGCTCATCTCTACATCCCCTTGCACACTCACAACCACCTGGTAACTTAAAGAAATACATATGTGGAAGGACGACTGGAAAGAGCCAATATGAAAAAGCAGGTGTGTGACAGGTGTATCTGATACAGAAGGGATGAAATGGTTTACCAGCAGTCCCCAGCCTTTTGGGGACCAGGGACTGTTTTCATGGAAGACAGTTCTTCCACAAACTGAGGGACACTTTCGGGATGAGTCCAGCACATCACATTTATTGTGTTGTTGATCAGTTGCTTAGTTGTGTTTTACACTTTGCGACCCCAGAATGCCAGGCTTCCCTGTCCTTCACTATCTCCCTGAGTTTGCTCAAACTCATGTCCGTTGAGTCAGTGATGCCATCCAACCTCTGTCATCCTCATCTCATCCTCTGTCACCCCCTTCTCCTCCTGCCCTCAATCTTTCCCAGCATCAGGGTCTTTTCTACTTTATTTCTATTATTATTACATCAGTTCCGCCTCAGATCGTCAGGTATTAGATCCCAGAGTTAGGGGACCCCTGCTTTACATCACTCTGATAAAGAGGAATCTGAGAAGTGACAGAGGTAGGAAGACGACCCTCACCCCAGGCTGGTGATGGGTGGGGATAAAAGACTGGAAAAGTCAACAGGAGCCGAGGTGGAAAGAGGAGAATTCAAGGACTGTTTGATCTAAGGCTGGCTGGATAGAAGAGGGTGCAAGCCAAAGACTTTGTTCTTAAGCCTCTGCCACTCTCTAGGTGAGCCCAGAAGGCAGCAAAGAGCTGACCCGGGAGACCATCTAGATGGACACTAGATAATGCAGGACTAAACTCACAGTGTCTCCAGATTTAAATATTGCCCATCTGAAACATTCTCAACCTCCAATCGAGTTGTACAGCAAATGGACGGTCTCAGTATTCCCACTGTATGATGCCCTCTGAGATGGCCAAGATGCCCTCTGGGGGAGCATAAAGAAAGGCTCTAGGCTCAGAGTACAGCCTTGCTCACCTTGACCTCCTGCCAAACATGAGACTTCCTTAGACTTGGCAACTTTCTTGTCCTATGTGAAAGGACATGGCTGCAGGATTCTCCCTCAAAACTGGACTCCTCAGCCTAAATGGAAACCACAGGTTGCATGTGTATATGTGTTTCCTCTAATCTAGACGCTGGCAAAACAGTGAGACTGCTGGGAGAGTGAATTCCTGAGAGAATAAGGCAGGAAAGAGGAACAGACCAATCTTTCAGAGGGAGCAGCCACGGTGGGAGAGCTGTCCTCCCTACTTTTTACCCTCAAGCAATGGCGTCTGCATGAGAAATCAGGTCTGTTAGGCAGGGCGCAAGGGAGCCTACTTCTCTCTCCAGCCTGAAAACTTCTAAGCAGCTCTGGAAGGATGCCTCTCAGAGAAGGTGCACATCCAACTGAGCCAAATAAAGAGAGAACTTCAGAGCAGACAGCCCCCACCGTCAACAACACGCTGCTTTTCTTCTTGAGGGGCTCCAAGGAAAGACAACCGACATGAAAATGAGCCTTGCAATTTTCTAGAGCCACCGAAATGGATGACAGGTGTGAATAATGAGCCATTAGGATGAGTAGGAAAGGCCAGGACAGTTCACTCAACACAGAAAGAGATAAAATGAAGGTGCCTCTTTCAAAGGGACATGAGCAAGAAATAGCTTCTAGTTCCCATGAGAATAAGAGGTGGAGAGTGACATCTTTTTCTAGTCCCTACTAGACTCCCAAAGATATGCTTGGATATACAGTAAGAACCATGTCAAAGTTCATATCCTTTACCCAGAAATACTATTCCAAGGATTTCTCTAAAGGAGATCAGTAAACTAAAGCAAAAAAAGGATATTATATGGAAAAAACAAAAATGAAAAAACATTAACTATAGTATTATCCAGAATGGCCCCAAACTGGAAATAACCTGTCAAACCAGTCAGAAGTGAGTTAGTCATAGTGGTTTGTATTTGCATTATAGCCTATCATCCAGCCATCAAAATGACAGTTACAAAGATTGCATAAAACATGAAATCATGTTTATGATGTAATTTAAGGTCAAAAATGGTTTCTGTATATTTGAGTACTTACTACAGCTTCACTCTCTTACACAATTTGCATGCATTATCTCTTTTCATCCTCAAAGAACCTATGGGTAGGGCGAGGTCTATTACTGTCCTCCTTGTAGTGATGAGAAAATTGAGACAAAGTTGCTTAGTAATTTTCCCAAATTCACAGTAACGCCAGGATTCAAACATATGGTGACTGACACTGAAGCCATTTCTCCTCATTCAACATGCCATAAAAGCCCTAGACCTCAAGGATAATAAGCAAAGGTTATTTTGCATATTAATATACATGAAATAATGTAGGCCTAAAATATATATTTATATTTCTATATTTATTAAAATGAGAAATAACAGATGGAACAAATAGAAAACAAATAGCAATGTAGTAGATTTAAATCCAATCATATCAATAATAGCAGCAAGTGTAAATAGTAATGTACTATTACATATAAATTAAATGTAAATAGTCTAAACAGTCCAATTATAAGATTGTCAAACTGGATTAAAAAAGGAAGACCTAACTATAAACTGCAAAATTCATTTTATTTTTTTGAGGAACTCATTTTAAAAGCAAAGGCCTGCATAATCTAAAAGTAAGGATGGCCCCCCCCAAAAATGGTTTATTTCTACATATTAACAACAAATAATGAGAAACTGAAATTTTTAAATAGCATTACAACAGCATTAAAGAAAAAAGAATTCTGGAATAAACTTAACTGCCGGGAGCCGGTGAGGCATTCCACTCGTGACAAAGGTCATGAGGAAGGAGGCTCAGCATACGCAAAGGCGGGATCGAGCCTCAGGAGTCCCCCTGGATATTCTCGAGCATCTACCCCCAAAAAACCAGAGTCTGCCTACTTTATTGCTTTGTGCTCTCACCTCTGACTTTACTGTGGGCTGTCCCCCACCACCATCTCACTCTCTCTGTCAAAGAGTTAACTTACAGCTCCAATTAATAAAGTTCCTGGGCAACTAGGAGTGTTTAAATCCAAACCCCTCAGATGGCTCTCTAACTCGCCTGACAAGTTTACCCGGACTCCTACAGCTATGCATACGATTGTTTACAGTCTCCCAGCCTCGAGAGGCACGGGAAGCTTAAGATATTCAAATAGCTTAGAGCCTCTCAGAGAGTTAGAAACTGTCAGAATAAAACTAGTAAAAGATTTCATTGATGAGCCAATGCTTGTTGCCAAGTTTCCACATCCCCTGGATTGTATCCTTGAATGTGTATTAATTAATATAGTTGGTATGTAGGAAAAAAGGTAGTGGCCTTGGTGTTAGTAACTTTAGACCCTTAAGGTAATAAATTCTTTCCTTTGTTGTAAACCCATTACACATCCGCCCTATAGGAATGCAATTTTATCTTCAGAAAATGGTGCCAAACCTTAAAATAATTACGCTTAGAGAAAATAAGTGTTACAGTTGATAAGTCTTTGTCAAGAGTCATAAAATGTTAATAGGCCTTCTGGCCAGAAGATGATGTAAATCACCTAAACCATTTGTATACGATAAATTTGCAGGAAAGAAACACTGGTTTTTGATAAGGATCAAAGACTGCTGACTTTGCATCCCCTATTATCTTCTATGTGTAACTTAGGGTATAAAAGCCCCTGTTGAAAATAAAGCTACGGGCCTTGCTCACCAACGCTTGGTCTCCCCATGTCATTCTTCCCCTCAATTTCCAGCTGAGTCTCCATCTGGAGCGCGGATATCCTCTGCCACCATTTATTTGCCTGGGCTTCTAAGACCCACTCGAGAAGGTGTCTAAGGTGGGGCACCTTCCGCTATTCGAGAGGGCACCTGCGGCCTCCGTGGTCACAGCTAACCTGGTATCATGGGTTATATTGATTTTCCGCGTAAACCAAGCTACTCAGCTTCTTTTCTCCACTGAATTTTCCTACTGAGCTATCCTCATTCTATTACTCTTTATATCTTTGATAAATAAATAAATAAATAGGTTGCCGAAGCTGTCTCTCCTTCGAATACCCTGGATCAGCCGGGGCTGGACCCCGGCACTTAACAAAATATTTGAAATATCTGTATGCTGAGAACTATAAGATTTACTAAGATAAAGAAGCCTGAATTACATGGATTAGAAGATCAATATTGTTAGATGTCCTTTCTCAACAAATTAACCTGTGGGTGAAAAGTTATGGCAGTCAAAATGGGATTTTGTTTAGAAATTGGCAAGCTAATTCCATATGGAAATGCACAGACTTAGAATAGCCAAAACAATTTTGAAAAAGAATAAAGTTGGGGGACACACATTAACAGATTTCAAGACTTACTGTGGAGCCACAGAAATCAGAAATCGGTAAATGCATAAGAATAAGTATATAGATGAATAAAGGAAGGAGAATCAACTGATTCTTAACAAAGATTCCACAAGAAAGGAATTCAGTAGAGAAAGAAGAGTCTTTTCAACAAATGGTGTTTGAACAGTTGGATATCAATAAGCAGACAGACAGAAAAAATGAGATATTCCCAACTCTTATCTCATACCATATATATAGATAATACAAGAGCTAAAACAACAACATTTCTTGAAGAAAGCGAGACAAAATTTTATGACTTTGGATTTCTCAAGACTGTAGATAGGACAAAAAAGCATGAACCATGAAAGAAAAACATATGATAAACTGGACTTCACCAAAATTAAAAACCTCTGTTTTCAAAAGACTTACGAAAATTAAAAGAATAGAAACATACTGGGTGAAAATGCTTGAAAACCACATATCTGACCCCCCTCCAAAAAATGAATATGGAATATATAAAAATTTCAAAAGAAAAAAAGCAGTAAAAATGGCCATATAATGTAAAAAGTTTGCAAAAATTGTTTATAAATAGTCAATAAGCACATGAAAAGATGTTCATATCACTCACTTATAATCAAAATTGGAAGGATTGACCATACCAATCGTTAACAAGAGTGTGGAGCAACTGGAATTCTCATATACTGCTAGTAGAGATGCAAAATGATACAACCACTTTAGAAAATAATATGGCAATTTCTTATAATGTTTAACAGGTACTTTACCATACTACCCAGAAATCACAGCACTAATTATTTACCCAAGAGAAATAAAAATCTATGTCCATTCAGAAACCATTCAGGTTTTAGAATATCACGACAGTGGACTACAAGTCAGCACCTTAAAAAGAGAAGTACTGATAACAACAGGGATGAGTCTCCAAAGCACTATGGTAAATAATAGAAGCCAGACATGAAAACTTCCATCTGTATGATCCCCTGTATATCACATTCCACAAAAGATAAAACAATAAGAACAGAAAACAAATCCATGGTTATTGGGCTCGGAATGTGGACAGGGGACTGACTGCCAAAGGGACACAGGAAACTCCAGGAAAATAATAAAAAATGTTCTATATCTTTATTGTTTTGCTGGCTACACGATTGTACATATTTGTCAAAACTCACATTCACAAGGGTGAATTTTGCTATATGTAAATTATGCCTCACTAAATCTATATATAAAAGAAGTGATGGGATTTGTCAGGCATATTAAATATAAATACCACTTTACTTAAGAGCAAATAAAATAAAGATGAGAAGCCTTTCTCTTTTTTTGCTTGGCTTGGAACTCCATTGAACCTCTTGAATTATTAGCCTCTGGACCAAATACTGACCACTGGGCAAAGCAGTCTGCCGCCTGCAGAAACCTCTCTGCTCTACCTTCCTTAAAGAGGCTCAGAATACCTTTTTGTTGTTGTTGTTGTTGTTAAATGCCACTTACTAATCTACCGAGGAGTGCATTAACAGTAAATAAATCACAGTCATGTAGACTGAATGTTTCTTGAAACAGAGACCAACATTTAAAAGGAAGAAAAGGAAATAAACACTTTAAAGCCTGTGTGATAACCAACCGTGAAGTTATAATACCAGAGAACAATCAGATTGGTCCACAGACCCCTCCTCACCCTGGCTCTCTTAGCTCACCTGGGATGAGCAGTGACCCACCATCAACAGCTTTTTGTTGAGGGATGACGACATTGATAATGATGATGACAGCTGCAGCAGTATCACAGTGCCAGGTATACGCTAAGCACTCAGTAAACTTTCATTCTGAATTTTCTCATTCAGACCACCCTTCATAGGCTTGTCTTAGCCTAAGAGTAAGCACATTAATTATCCTACTTTACAGAGAAGGGAAATAAGACACAAAGACGTCAGGTAACTTGCTCAAGATCACACAGCTCTTAAGTAATAGAGTTGTTACGATTGTTCGTTTTATGTATCAAACTGACTGGACCACAGTCAAGCCCTGAAATTTGGCCAAACATCAGCTGGATGCATCTGTGAGGGAGTTCCTGAGTGAGAGTAACACCTGAGTCATAGACTGAGTGAAGGAGATCATCCTCTTAATGTGGGTGACCTCAGCCTATCACTGAAGACCTGGATAAAAGAAAGGTGGATAAGAGAAAACTCCTCCTTCCTTCCCGATTGACCTGGGACACTTGGTCTTTTCCAGCTTTTGGACTCAGACTGAAACCCTGGCTCTTCTTGGGTCTCAATCCTATTGGCCTTCATTGGAACTTACACCATTGGCTCTCCTAGATCTCTAGCTTGCTGACTGCAGATCTCAAGAGTCTTTCTCTCCAAAATTATGGGAGTCAACTCCTTCTAATATTAGATACATATTATGTCCCAAGACCAACAGAGATGAGAGGAAAGCAGGGAAGCAGGGGAAGGGAAGGAGGAGGAGAGAGAGAACCTGTTGGATCTGATTCTCTGGAGAACTCTGACTCTTACAGCTGGGCCTTCAACCATCTATCTCTGACCGCAAAGCAAGAACTCTCAGCAGTGCTGCAATTCTTTAGATACCTTATGTCAGCGAAAAATCAACTTGTTTTCATGAAAGTTGAATATCTTCTCCAAGTTCTAGGATGTCTAGAGTTTTTTGTTCTTGTTGTTATTTTACATCCATCTTTTACTTGCCACAGCTTCTGAAATTCTAAAACAGAAAACACTTTTACCATACATGGCTGTCCTAAATCTCATGTTCAGATTCAGTTTCTCACTCACTTATAATAATTTCCAAGTTCTCCCTAAGCACCGAGTCCTGATAAAATGAGGGCCTCCAGTTTAATTTGAACTTTTTGTCCAAAGCAGTCACATAATAGGGAATCAAACACGGAGGCAGGAGGCAAGGTGGCTAAGGGGTAAGATTAAGAACTAGGACAACGTAGAATTAAGGGAGAGCTAGAAAAACAACTTTATTCAGCCACCTCTAAGCTCTGTAATGTATAATTATACCCACAATCTCCATCTTTACCATCAAGATTTACATGGAGGCATGAGAAGAATAGGGAAAATGGCCAGGGCCTTCCCTGGTGGTTCAGTGGTTAAGAATCCACCTGCTAATGCAGGGAACACGGGTTCAATCCCTGGGTCTGGAAAAAGTCCACATGCCATAGGGCAACTAAGCCTGTAAGCCATGACTATTGAGCCCAGGCACCCTAGAGACCATGCTCTGTAACAAGAGAAGCCACCACAATGAGAAGCTTGTTCACCATAACTAGAGAAAGCCAACGTGCAGCAGTGAAGACCCAGAACAGCCAAAAATTAAATAAATTTTTTTTAATGAATCATGTTTTTAAAAAAAGAAAGAAAGAAAAATGCCCAGGAAATGAACCAGGAAGAAAGTCCATTTTACCACCGGGATCTCTGATACAATGAGAGAAACCAACGTGAAGTGCTTTCATCTCAGCCAGATCCTCCCAGAGTGGCTCCTCCAGCCTTCAGTGGTGGGGAGCTATTATCCATGAATATATCTAGTCTTCTAAGGTGGCCTATTTCTGGTCTCTCCCACTCCTTAGGTTAGATGCTTATGCTCTACTGGATAATGTGGTACCTTCTTTAAAATACCTCAAAATAGTGACGGAATTTGCAGTGCACTTAACAGTTCTCATTTTTGTATGATCTCATTGTCTCTGTTCTATGGCCTGGCCACGTGACTAGCCAAAGAACTGTGAGCAGAAATGATACGCCATTTCCAGGCCAGACCACTTTTTGCTGTGTAGGATGTTCCCTCTGCTGGAAAACCATAGTGTTGAGGATGGGCTGTTCCATCTGCCTGAATCTCAAAAAGAAGAGACAAGAAGTCAAGTTCCCCAAAGATGAGCAATGGACCTGTGCTGTAAGTTGTTACAGCCACTAAGATTTGGGGGTTGTTTATTATTGCAGTGAAACAGAGACTATCTTAAATGAAACAAGTTGTTAAAACTACCTCTTTGGGGCCTTAAAAGGTATATTCAAATTAGATGAGTTAGTCTTTGCTGACCCTTCTGAACCATTCATGAATTGTAGGGCTTGATTCACATCTCTCATCAGGCTTAGTATAGCTAGTCTGAAATACCCTAGCCCTTAAAGTCTACCCTGATTAATTTCCTCCACCACCATCACCACCTAGTCGGCTCATGCATACACTCCCACCCACGTACACATGAGGACTCACACTCACTCATACACATTCCCACATACATACATCTTTCTCCATTTAATGGTGCCGCTTGTTATGAACCCGGCAATCTGGAACCTTCCTTGTTACATTAGTTGGAAGTGACTTTACAGAGCTGCAGAAAGGATTCAACCTAAAAGGAGTGTCCAGAGAGAGTGGCCTCTTCCATTTCATGGCTGTGTGACTGAAGATGGGAAAGCACAGCAGATGGAGCTCAGACCGCTGAGTCAGATAAAGACAAATTACAGGAAGAATGAAATGAGCCCTGGAGTCAGGGACAGAAAAGGGAATAATACTATGGAGACTTGAACAAAATCCTAATCAGGAAAATCAGTTGATACTCCCAAACCAGGCGGCCCCTCAGAATCCCCAGCTAACACTTGGGAAAATGCAGTTGCCCAAGCCTCATCCTGATTGTTCTGCATCTGGATCTCTAGGGACAGAAACAGGGAACATCACAGTTTTACAATCCTGAGGGGCATTCTGATGATGAACCAGGTTGGTGACTCGTTGTAGGTGTGTGTTTGTGTGTGTGTGTGTAATAAATCATTTTAGTCATGTCTGACTCTTTGTGATTCTATGGACTATAGCCCACCAGGCGCCTCTGTCCACGGGATTCTCCAGGCAAGAATACTGGAGTGGGTAGGCATTTCCAGAGGATCTTCCTGACCCAGGGATCAAACCTATATCTCTTCATCTTCTGCATTGGCAGGCATGTTCTTTTACCACCAGTGCTACCTGGGAAGCCCCAGGGGAGCTATGCAGCCCCTTCTACTTGTGAAATCCCTTGGTCTCTATGCAGAGCCAGGCATATAAGAAGTCAGTGTCCCCAGATGTGAAACCAGGTGCTAGTTTGTGCTCAGGTGAATCCTTGTCCATGTTCATCTTCCCAAGCCAGGTATCAAACCCAGATCTCCCGCATTGCAGCTGGATTCTTTACCATCTGAGCCACCAGGGAAGCCCAAGAACACTGGAATGGGTAGCCTATCCCTTCTTCAGCAGGTCTTCCCCACCCAGGAATTGAACTGGGGTCTCCAGCATTGCAGGCGGATTCTCTACCAGCTGAGCTACTAGGGAAGCCCTTTGTCCATTAGGTGAGCTAATGAGAGGCTTTGATAAATGTAATTGATAAGACATTTGGAGAAAGTATTTTTTTTAATGGCTGTGTTGAGGTCCAGGTTAGAATGAAGGAGAACTTCCTGGAGTTTCGATATTCCTGGACTGTGAAGATAAGTCTGCCAGAAACTAACCTAGGCTTCATGCGGTCAGTAACCTGCATTCCATCCACTGGCCACATTCTCTAGTCCAGGAACCACTGGCTTCATGTGTATATGACCGGTTGCCTCACAGAGGCACTCAATCCCAGAAGAGACCCATACTTAGTGTATGCTCTACAGTTACTTTCTTAAAATTATTAGTAATTTTATTGCTGAATATGGGGTTTTTTTTAAGTGAAGTCTTGAACTGAACTGAACTGAACTACGTGACAGTGAAGGATGCTAACAAGCAGAAAAGGTGTATACCAGGCAGCAATACAGGCTGAAGGCAGTCCAGGATGTCATGGGACCCTGTGGGGAAAGCCAGGGCTGGGACTGAGCCAAGGTAGGTGGTGGCAAAGGCAGTAACAGCAGCTGTACGAGCCCCAGCAATAGGAGGCCCATCGCCGGTCATTCCTCAGAGCTCAGCCCCGTGACATCTGCATAAATATGAACTCTCTGTCCTGAACACCAGGGTAGGAACTGCTGGTGCTCAGGCAATAAACTCTGTCAGTAAATTATCACAAAATAAAAATGTGCACATGGACATTGCAATAAAGCCTATCCATGAGTTACTGGGAGTCTTCAAAGAATCCAGTTTTAAAAACTGTTGCAACATTTACAACATTGCAAAGCAAATGGCCACAGGCTTAAAAATAGAAATTTAATGTTAAGGTTGTCACATTCCATGGAAAAGAACATTTTCATAAGAAACTTTAAAATAACCAATTTTAAAAGAAGGATAGTTTTAAAATTAATGCATCCTGTATGAAGAAAGACAGCAGATGACCTAAAAAAGCATTTTGAAAAGTGAAATTGTTAGTCGCTCTGTCGTGTCCGACTCTTTGAGACCCCATGAACTGTAGCCCGCCAGGCTCCTCTGTCCATGGAATTCTCCAGACAAGAATAGTGGAGTGGGTAGCCATCCCATTCTCCAGGGGATCTTCCCAACCCAGGAATTGAACCCTGGTCTCCTGCATAGCAGGCAGATTCTTCATCCTCTGAGCCACCAGGGGAGCATTTTGAAATATACATACACAAATTGTGAAGCCACTTTCAGTTGCTCCCAGAATCTTTGCAAGCTACAGGAAATGTCAGAGAAAACATTAAAATGCCATTCTGAAAATTTACATTTAAAATTAAATTCAACTTTATACAAAACTAATTTGTATGGAGAGTTAGATCTTTTTAGAGAACCTGTTAGGCCAGAAACATCGGCTCGAGATATACTGTCTATATATCAAAATGATTCTTTAGAAATCTATCCTAATGCTATTATAGCCAATAAGATACTCTTAGCTGCCAGTAACAGTTACATCAGTAGAAAGATCCTTCTCAAAATTTAAAATTATCCAAAATTATTTGTGATCTTGCACATGCAAACAGCAACTCATGCTGCTGTGAATTATATCAATTGAAAATGAAATTGTGAAAAGTATAAATTTTCATAAATCTGATAAATAGATTCCCAGAAAAGAGAGCCAGAAAAATGTTATGGTCAATCAGGATATCACAGTTTGATAAAGTATTATTTTTTTAACTGTAGTATATAAAATTATGGCAACAAACCTTTTTTTTAACTATAATTTTTGTTACTCATGTATCACAACTTACACCATTATGCTTTACAATAAAATATTTTTAAAGGAAAAGGTTTATGTTTAAACCCCTTTAACTATACTTAAAAAAAAAAAACAAAGGGCCCCACATTTTCATTTTGTATTTAGCCAATTATGTCACCACCCTCCTTGAAGGGTAACTATTCTGAGACTTTGCTGGAAACTTCAAGATGTGCCCAAGATCCGCATCTTGCCAAAGGTTTTCACAGTGATTTCATCAAGTACAAGAGAGTACAGTGCATCCTGTAATGCAAAAACCAGGAACATTATAGCAGTTACGTTCTCAGGGTCTACATCCCTAGGCATTCTAGGGCATCCTTGACGTTGGGTTCTCTTTTTACAATAAGGTCCCCATCTTCTGAAACAGAAGGGGCTGTATTTCAAGTTTTCACCAATGATTCATGAGTCCAGCATCTTTAAATAAAAACAGGGCTGAGAGGGAAGAAAGCATCAGACATCTTTGAATTTGGGCCAGTGTTTCCAAATGCAAAGTACTCAACAGCCAATTTCCCCTGGCTTCATAGATGAACAACAAGATGACCTTTTATGTCAGAAAGGAACAGTGAAATTTCCATTTCCTTGTGGAATGTTGGGTTTGAAACCAAGTTTTTCTTTGTTTCTTCTCAAGATAACAATCCACAAAAAATGCCCCCAACAAATGCAAATTATGGGATTCCTGTAGCCAATTCAGATGTTCAAGCAAATGATCTCGCCTCTTTTCTAAACAAAATATTACAATTACTTCCTTAGGAATGTATCCCTGCAGAAATGGAAGTTACCCCTTTCTCTATAACGTTGTGTCCTGGGGCTCCTGAGAAATGTTGTTCTATCCAGCAACTGATATTGTGAAAGCAGGGGATTCCCGCACTCTCCTTCCAGACAGTTCAGAACAAACTGAGGCCATATCCCTGAATCTTTTCTGGGAAGGGAGGGACAGGGAATAAAATTTTCCCAGTGGAGAAAAATGAAACCATTGTCCATACTCCACATATCTTTTGATCCATTCTCTCTTCTTTCCTTATTCCCACAGTTTCTTAAAATTATGGTTCTCAGGCCATACCAGTCTGGGGCTAAACCAAGATGGCCATAAGAGTCATGTTCCCACCCTCCTTAAAAAAAAAAAAAGAAGAATCTGCTGCCTCCACCAAGTCTAACTTTCAGGGGGTTCTGGTTATTCTTTTTTTACAGGATTTCTTTAAATAACAACTCTTCAGGGTGGACTTAAAATAGATTTTGAATAACAAATTTGGGGTTTACATGCAACCTTCCAAGACTAGGTCAAGTAACATGCAATGAGGTCCACACGTGATTTTTTTTTTTTAAGGAATTCTTTTTTTTTTAATACTTTTTTGGCCGCATATCAGGGCATGTGGGATGTTAGTTCCCTGACCAGGGATTGAACCTCTGCCCCTTGCATTGGAAGCACAGTCTCAACCACTGGGCCACCAGGGAAGTCCCCACACATGATTCTTTTGCTTTTAATCTCTCACAAAATTTTTTGTTTCACAATAAAATGTTGAGAGAACACTTTTTTAAAACTTTGTTGGGTTCTGTTAAATTTGCTTTTAAAAAGCCTTGATATAAGAGCTCTTTGTCAGAGTTCAAAATGTGAGGGCGCTCTCTGCCAAACCATCCAATATTAGAGAGAGACAGAGTGATCTCGACCTTGAGGATCTGAGAAGGAATGAATAAAAGTAGATTAAGTGACCATGTGCCTTTCTCTGATACTTGACACCCATCCCATCTCCATTGGTATTATCAATATCAACCTTCATTGCAGGCCCACTGGACCAAAAAGCTTTGTGTTCCTGTCAGCACCAGCACATTAGCAAAGAATCAGGCAGGGTTGGAGGTACAATGTCCATCTGTGAAACTGCCAGAAGTAAGTGGGCTCTAGATTGATAACAAGCACTGCCGTGACCATGCAAATTCACACAGCCAGACACCAGCATGGTGCTTGGCCCAGAACAGCCATAGATATGTATTCATTGGCTGAATGAGTAAGTGGCCTTTATCTAGTGAAAGGTATCACAAACATGGACGAATTCCATCCAAAATCTGGACTGGAAAAGCAACAGATTAGTGGGTCAGACAAAGGGCTACGTCAACTCCAAGGAAAGAGAGAGCTCAGAAGATGCTTTAGGAGGAGGGAGAGGCTAACAACTTCACCCAGAGGTAATTCCAGGGAGACTTTCATCTGTTCCCTTGTCACACTGAGAGAAGGGATGAAGATGACACCTATAAGATTGCAGTGAAGATGATTTCAAAGTGGCAGGACTTAACAGATACCAAACAAACAGCTCTGCTGGTGGAGTTACCCTGAGCATTGTAATTCCCTATTCACTTCCAGTGCCTAAGTGGGGAACTGCCTATACGTCCCAAGGTTTAAAAACCACAACAAAATCACTATGAAACTGCCTCCACTGTAAAGAGCTGGGAAATGTACACTGCATAGGAAACTGTCTTCAGAACCAGCATTCCTGCTGACTCATTGACGGTAAAAAGAGGAGGACAAAAAAAGAGTTTTCCCTCCCATCTCCAGCTGAGCAAAGCTGGCTGCACATGAAGTCCAAGCAGCACCAATAGCTGGGTTGGTGATGGTGGTTCAGTCAGACCCTTGAATGGCTGGATGATGCACCTTCTGCACTGACTCTGTTAAGGACTGGCTCCTTGTTCAAGCCAGAAAATTACTCTGTCCATGAATTATATGTTTGTTCTCTTTTATTTTTTCCCTTTTTGCTTTAGTAACTCTTGAATCATTATGAATAATTTAAAAATTATAGGAGGTTGTCATGTTATATACTAGTAAGCAAACAATCCATTCAATAAAAATATCTCCAGTAGGAGCCATACTGCCAACGTTATCTTTGCCAAATTAAATGTCCTCACCACACCAAACTGGACCTTTCCATGTGCTCAGTCGTATCTGACTCGTTGCAACCTCATGGACTGTAGCCCGCTGGGCACCTCTGTCCATGGGATTTCCCAGGCAAGAATACTGGAGTGGGTTGCCATTTCCTACTCGAAGGGATCTTCCCAACCCAGGAATCAAACCCATGTCTCTTGCATGTCCTACATTGGCAGGCGGATTCTTTACCACTAATGCCACCTGAGAGACATGTAAAAATATTCACATATGAGCCCTTCCTCCACAAGCATGCATGTACACATACACTCTACATGATTCATGTTATGCCTCATTTCATTTGTTTGTTTACAATAACCAAGATGATTTGGGGAAACTGAAAAAAATTTGGAACTGGACCATCCTTACTCACTCCTATCATAACACAGCCCACTCGAACTGAAATTCAAAAGGAGATCCTTCCCTTAAGAGAAGAATCGTGGGCTTGCTCTTTTAAATAGAGTTTAGGAAACAGCTACTTTAAAGTCTTTTTTCCTAGTCATCTGACTTCTAATGTCTACTTCCTTTCTGCCCAGAGTTGCCCTTTTTTTGGATAACAGGGGAAGTAAGGTAGAGATTGATAAACTCTATATTGCATGGGGAAAAAAAACAATTTCAATCTCTTCCAGTGAAATTTTACCTGCTTGACTAACTGCTGGCTGCCACTTATATGTACTTAGTGTTGTGTTGAATTCTGAAAGAGATGGGAATACCAGACCACCTGATCTGCCTCTAGAGAAATTTGTATGCAGGTCAGGAAGCAACAGTTAGAACTGGACATGGAACAACAGACTGGTTCCAAGGAAAAGGAGTACATCAAGGCTGTATATTGTCACCCTGCTTATTTAACTTATATGCAGAGTACCTCATGAGAAACGCTGGACTAGAAGCACAAGCTGGAATCAAGATTGCCAGGAGAAATATCAATAACCTCAGATATGCAGATGACACCACACTTATAGCAGAAAGTGAGGAGGAACTCAAAAGCCTCTTGATGAAAGTGAAATTGGAGAGTGAAAAAGTTGGCTTACAGCTCAACATTCAGAAAACAAAGATCATGGCATCCGGTCCCATCACTTCATGGGAAATAGATGGGGAAACAGTGGAAACAGTGTCAGACTTTATTTTTTGGGGCTCCAAAACCACTGCAGATGGTGACTGCAGCCA
>NW_011495018.1:19801781-19829726 GCF_000754665.1 Bison bison bison
CTTTATTTTTTGGGGCTCCAAAATCACTGCAGATGGTGACTGCAGCCATGAAATTAAAAGACACTTACTCCTTGGAAGGAAAGTTATGACCAACCTAGATAGCATATTCAAAAGCAGAGACATTACTTTGCCAACAAAGGTTCGTCTAGTCAAGGCTATGGTTTTTCCTGTGGTCATGTATGGATGTGAGAGTTGGACTGTGAAGAAGGCTGAGTGCCGAAAAATTGATGCTTTTGAACTGTGGTGTTGGAGAAGACTCTTGAGAGTCCCTTGAACTGCAAGGAGATCCAACCAGTCCATCCTAATGGAGATCAGCCCTGGGATTTCTTTGGAAGGAATGATGCTAAAGCTGAAACTCCAGCCAGTTGGCCACCTCATGCGAAGAGTTGACTCATTGGAAAAGACTCTGATGCTGGGAGGGATTGGGGGCAGGAGGAGAAGGGGACGACAGAGGATGAGATGGCTGGATGGCATCACTGACTCGATGGATGTGAGTCTGAGTGAACTCCGGGAGTTGGTGTTGGACAGGGAGGCCTGGCGTGCTGCGATTCATGGGGTCGCAAAGAGTCAGACACGACTGAGCGACTGAACTGAACTGAGTGTTGTGTTTTCTCCACCTTCATGAAAATATACAGAAGCTGAGCCTCTGTAGAGACAAAAAAGCATAGGATTTTGAAATGATAAGAAACTAAGGGATCTTCTAAGGCTGACTACTCACTCTACTAAAATAATTAGCTGTGGAGTCCCTTTAGGGGACAAGCTCCTGTGTGCCTTTAAAATGGAATTGAATTACAAAAAATAAATTCACTAGCTTCCATATTCCAGGAATATGTTCACTATACATAGTAAAGTGTTAATGTTATTCGCTCAGTCGTGTCCAACTCTTTGCGACCCCGTGGATTATAGCCCTCCAGGCTCCTGTCCATGGAATTCTCCAGGCAAGAATACTAGAATGGTAGCCATTCCCTTCTCCAGGGGATATTCCCAATCTAGGAATCGAGCCCAGGTCTCCTGCATTGCAGGTGGATTCTTTACCATCTGAACCACAAAGTAGAAAGTGGACCTGTAACATTATTTGGTTTATCTGGTAAGAGCTATAATGCAAAAGGGCAAAATGAAAGTTCTGTGGTCATCTTACCACTGAGAAAAAAGTGGTGGTTACAGCTATCAGGCCTGCTCCCACCCCAAGGCCTTCCCATTGTTCCTCCTTCTACTTAGAACACAGCTTTTCACAGAATATGGATGCCTGAGTCCCTGCTTCATCCAGGTCTCTATTCAAATGTTCTTAGAGAAAGTTTCCCCCTGGTTATTCCAGCTAAAGTAGTGCCCCCCACCCCCACCCCCAATGCTGCCTTAATTCTCTTCATCAGGCTGATAACTACCTGGCTTATTAGATCTCTTTATAATCAGCTGCCCCTGACTAAAGCATAAGCTCCATGAAGATAGGGTTGTTGTTGGTTTTTTATGGGTTTTTTTTTTCAGTTTTGTTCACTAATGATATTTCCAGCAGCATCTAGAACTGTGCTTGGCACACATACATTAATAAATATTGAATAAGTGAATGAAGGAACAGCCAAGCAAAGGAGTACTTGGAATACCTCAAGCATTTCTCACGTTGCCAGGTGCCTGTCACTATTGCAAACATGACGTTCTTACCCCATGAGGGAGCTCTCTGCTTTGACAGTTCTTTCCAAATGACAGTGGGTATGAAACACGTTTTGTAATTCCTCTGACCTCTGACCTCTATTCTTTTTTTTTTCTTTTTTGGAGTCTTAACACTTTACAATGATATATTAGTTTCTGCTGTACAATGATTAGATGATTGATTATCTTTTCTCTCTATTTCCTCAGCTACTCAAAAAAAAAAAAAAAAAAGCCTGCTAGGTACCAGACAATATATATGAACAAAGAGGGAATGACTGAATAGTATAGTGAGAGACAGGATGAGCGTGAGTGTCAAAGAGGGAAATGTGAGCCAATCAGGGGACATGTTCTGAAGGACAGATGAGGGTAGCCAGACAAGCATGGAGAAATAGGCATCCTAGAAGGAGGAAACAAAAGACACAAGTATCAGAACAGCAGAAATGATGAAAGGAAAGGAGCTAGCTAAAAGGCAAAGAAGAAGAACAGATGAAATTTGAGTTCTTGCTTTGGGTGAATGAAAAGCCTTTTGTAAAGGTCCAGCTCCTAACTGCCTAGAACCCAAACACAGACTGTTCTGTAATGATCCTTAGTGGTCTCATGGGTAGCAGCCACCACAGTCTGTCCTGATCACAGCTGCAGGCAGACCCCACAAAAGGCAGGACAGCTGGTGTCCCAGGCTATGTGTGGGACAGAAACTGTTGCCTGAGCAGCCAGTTCTGCAAACTGTCAGATAAAGCCCAGCCTCACCTGGCTAGACTTTCACAACCAGGAATTTGATGATAACCTTGGTAGAGATCATCTGCCTGATTTCATTTTCTGGTCTGTGAACAAAGAGAGGCAAGAAATGATACACAGAGTTGTTCAGGTCCTCGAGTTCCCTGTAGCTCACCTTAGCCCCAAATACATCCAGTTCACAGTTTTACACCTGATTTTATGAAGAAACCCTATAGGCAACTAGAGAAAACCTAGCCTGTATCGGACATGATACCCAGTGCTCTTGGGTTATGATCTCAATAGACCTGATAACAGCCCAGTGAGGTCACAACACTCATTCCCTTATGGATGAGCAAATGGAGGATGAAGAGGTATCATGGCTTTCCCAAGAGCCATTAACTACTGAGTAAAGAAGCTGAGAGCCTCAAGGCTAAATCTGTCTGACATCTAAGTCTGGCGGCCATGCTCTACCCCCTTACATCCAGCTACCTGGTCAGCAAGGTACTCATAAAGCCAGAGGTATTTATTTGGCAAGATGCAAAGTCAGAACGCGATTTGAGAGAACGGATGACAAGGCAGTGGCGAGGAAGGACACTGCACTTGTCCTCGTGGAGCCCCAGGGCCCCAGTGTTCTACTTCCCACAGCCCGGGTCCCCTTTGCCAGTGCCTCATCAGGGCCAGGGCCAAGTCCCAGGATCTGACTCTGTCCCTGGCTCTGGTCTTCAGTCCAAGCATACAGCATCCAATTAATGCAGCATCCTAAGGAGTTTTTAATGAGGTATAAAGGTTTTAATAAAGGTTTTAAGACAAAAGGCGTGAAACAAAGCATATACAAAATCTAGACACCATAGGGTTGCTTTTTTCTTTTTAACATTTTCTACTTCTTCCATAGGTCTTAAATATATGAGAATAAAGAAATATGCCTGGATAGAGTAACCAGCTACATAGCTCCTTTTCCTATGAACAACTAGGTAACTGGGAAGATACACAAACAATGGTTTCCAAATATGGAACAACAGTCATTGCAAAGCTCTAATCTCGGGGGGGAAAGGAAAATAAGAGCAGCCCTGTTTTTGCCCTAGTTCTTGACCAGAGAAACTTTACAGACTGTAGACGGAGGAGAATCCCAAGCAGGTGGCCAGTCTTGCTGCACTGTGCTTACAGACACTTGGGTCTGAGTGTGCTGGGACAGCTGGACTTCGTGGAGGCAAAATTCCAGAGAAGAGAGAACTGGGCAGAGAAAGAGCTTCAGGAAACTCCTTAATGCACAAGTATGAAGGTGTGCATTAACAGGACGAAACTCCACAGAATCAGGGATAAAATGACCAGGGATCTGTAAGCTGAACACTTGGGACAGCTGAAAAGACTGAAAGAAATGTAAGTCCTAACCAGCCAGGGCAGTGACTCATCACTGATCAGCACTCAGTAGAGAGTCCAGAGGACCATGTCCTCATAGTGGGGCTATACCAGATCTAGAATAAAGGCTTCTATGGTATTGCCCTAACAGAGCTGAAAACAAGCCCTGAAGGAGGGAGGCTGTTTCCCAAGCAACTTAACTCCCTGCCAGAACACAGCCTCATTAAGGGACACTCATTAAGGGAAACAAAACAAAACAACAACAGTCTTATGGGCTGAACTGTACCCCCCCAAATTCATAGGCTGAAGCGCTAACCCCTCTCCATGTGACTGTATTTGGAGATAAGGCCTTTTAAGAGGTAATTAAGCTTTAAATGAGGTCATAAGCCCTAATCCAATACGACAAGTGTCTTCATAAGAAAAGGAAGAGATCTCAGGGAAGCAGGCACACAAAAGGAAGGCCGTTGTGACTGCACTGGAAAAAAATCAATCACGTGAAACAGATCCAGAAATAGTGGGTAAGATTTTTTTAAACATCTATTATAAACATGCTAAAGAATAAAGAAGGGCTTCCCAGGCAGTTAAGTGGGTAAAGAATCCACCTGAAATGAAGGAGTCATAGGAGACATGGGTTCAATCCCTGGGTCGGGAAGATCCCCTGGAGAAGGAAATAACCCACTCCGGTATTCTTGCCTGGAGAATCCCATGGACAGAGGAGCCTGGTGGGCTAGAGTCCATAGGGTCACAAAGAGTCGAAAACTACTGAAGTGAGTGAGTTACATAAAGAATTACATGACTATAATGCAGATATAAAAAACATGAAAAAAGAACTGAATGAAACTTCTAGACATGAAATATAGACCAATGTGAAAATTTTACTTAATGAGTTGTATTAGCCAGGGTTCTGCAAAGAAAGAGAGCCAATCTGAGATAGGAATTAACTTTAAGCAACTGCCTTGCATAATTACGGTCTTCCCTGATAGCTCAGTTGGTAAAGAATCCACCTGCAATGCAGGAGACCCACTCCAGTGTTCTTGCCTGGAGAATCCCAGGGGCGGGGGAGCCTGGTGGGCTGACGTCTATGGGGTCACACAGAGTCGGACACGACTGAAGTGACTTAGCAGTAGCAGCAATGCAGGAGACCCCAATTCAATTCCTAGGTTGGGAAGATCCACTGCAGAAGGGATAGGCTACCTACCCCAGTATTCTTGGGCTTCCCTGTGGCTCAACTGATAAAGAATCTGCCTGCAGTGCAGGAGACCTGGGTTTGATCCCTGGATCGGGAGGATCTCCTGGAGAAGTGAAAGGCTACCCATCCCAGTATTCTGGCCTGGAGAATTCCATGGACTGTATAGTCCGTGGGGTCGCGAAGAGTCGGACACAATGAGCAACTTTCAACTAATCTGCATAATTATGGAGGCTGGAAAATCCAAGATCTGCAAGGTGGGCTGGCATCCTAGAGACCCACGGAAGAGTCAGTGTTGCCGTTCACGTTTAAAGCCATCTCCTATGAGGCTTCCTTCTTGCTCAGGGGAGGTCAGTCTTTGTTCTGTTAAGTCTTTCAACTGATGGGATGAGGCTCCCCCATATCTAAAGGGCAATCTGCTTTCCTCAAATTCAAGAATGATGTCTTTAATCAAGAAGACATGTACTTTGTACTATGTACAATGCCTTTGTACTAAATAAGAAAGCTTCAAATTACACAAAACTTCAAATAAAAAACCAAAAGGAAAAATGGATAAATCTAAAATTAGAGATAATAAAAGTCTTCTTATTAATTAAAGTAGCAAAATAAAAATCAATTAAGTGCATAGAAGATTTGAACAACACTGCAACAACTTAACCTGACAGACATTTGTAGACACTACACTCAACAACAGTGAAATACACATTGCTCTCAAATGCTCATGGAAATTTCACTGTGATACGTAATCTAGGCCATAAAATAAATTTCAATAAGTTTGAAAGGGCTGAAACATATTGAATATGTTTTCTGACCACATTGAAGTTCAGTTAGTCATAAACAAGAGAAAATATGGAAAATCTTCAAATATTTAGAAAATAAGCAAACAGACTTGTAAATAACCAATGGCCCAAAGAAGACATTACCAAGGAAACTAGAAATATTTGGAACAGGATGAAAGGGAAAACCAGTGTATCAAAATCTGTATCATACAGCAAAGCAGTCCTTGGAGGGAAATGTATAAATCTAAAGATGTATACAAGTAAAGAAAAACAATCTAAAATAAAGGGCCTAAATTTACATGTTAAAAGCTAGAAAAAAGCAAATGTAAGTCTAAAATAAGTAGAAGTAATGAGATAATGAACAAAAATTAATGAAACAGAGCTGACCAAAAAAAATGGAGACTAGCAACAAAACAAAAAGTCACTTTTTTGGGGGAAAAAATGAGTTAAAAAAAAAAAAGAATACCACAAAATGTTAACATTTCTTTTTCTTGGATATTTAGATTATAGTCATTTGATTTTATTCTTTATATTTCATATTGTCTAAATTTTTTAATGAACACTAGTTACAGTCATCATCAGAACATCAACTCTATTTTTAAAATGACCACTTCTGTGTTTATTTCAGAAGAATTTCAAAGCCTTGCTCTGAATTGTCTTTCAGAATTGTCTTTCCTAAAATCTGTTGACCAGGTAAAGTAACAGAGAGGGGACACGGCCTACCCAAGCTTACCACTTTAGGAAAGAGGTCCCCACTCCACTCCTGACAGCTCCAGTCCTGGAATAAACACTCCTGTTTCTGTTCACTACACCCTGTCATGTCCCAGAGAGCATGATATACCATGAATCCTTGGAACCCACCAGCACTTCAAAGTAGAACTGACCCCTACTCTGCATTTCCCTCTCCTTCCGCTCTCTTACTCTCCAAATAAAGTCTGACCCCTTGTCTTCCTCACCTAGACAGGCCCTTCCCCTCTCCCTCTCATCCTCCCCGCTGCAGGTCAGACCTACCGTTCTCTCTCTCTGCCCCAGAACAGCTGTTACTTCTGTGTGGTAGGAGGAAGTAACACGTGACATGTCTCACTGTATTCTGCAGCACATCTTCTCAGTATCAAATGTGATACTAGACCTGATTCCCATTTGGCAACATGTGTGTATGTCCAATTGGTCAGAATCCTGAGAAAAGGGGAGGCCTTGCCTAACCTCCTGTCCAATATACCATTGGATTCATAACCTGCTCGCCCAAGATGACACATGCTTTTTCCTGATTGAACTGTACATGTGTGACAGATGAAGCTAATTTATGACACAATCTCTAGAAAAACTGGGTTTATCTAGATACTGTGATGCTAAAGACATAAAGCCTGAGTATTACAGTTGGTAAATCTGTTTTTCACAGGGGCACAGGTCAACAAGTCTAACATTACTTATATGCTAAGACTGAACAATAGATAAATACATTACACATGATGAGAATCATGTTCTTCACTATAAAAGAAAGAAGACACAAACAAGGGAGGGGAAGTCTAAAGTGAATCCTGCTGGATTCGAGTCACAGAAATCAGTAGAAACTCATGATTTATTCAAACACATATACAAATGAATACAGAAACAAATGTCGATATGGAATATTACATACGTGTATATGTGTATACTGTATATATCATTTTTCTAGCTCTGTACACTCAGAAAACCTAGAATCAATGACATCCCAGTGGCAATGAGCACAGCTAACACCCAGATCTTGGGTTTTTAAATACCATTTTCCAATAAAAGGAAGTGACTGATTCTAAGTCTGGGGACTGAAGCATCTCATAACTTTAAAAAGAAAAAGATATAAGCCAGTAACAAAAAGACAAACACTGCACAATTCCACTTATTCCACAAATATTTCACAAGTAAAATAGTCAAATTCATAGGCTCAAAGAGTGGAATGGCAGTTGCTAGAGGCTTGGGGCAGAGGAAACAGTTACTAGTCATTGGGCAAAAAGTCTCAAACAAGATGAATTAGCTCTAGAGATCTGCTAGACAAAATTGTACCTATAGTCAACAATAATCTATTACAGAAAAACTCCAATTTTAAAAAGTAAGGAATGAGAGAAACAGAAAAAAACACTATTAGCACACTATAGTAACAGTGCTTCAGGCAATATCCTTTGGCTGCTGATTGGTCACTAAGCAGTGTTCAACTCTTGCAACCCCATGGACTGTGTAGCCCACCAGGCTCCTCTGCCCATGGGATTTCAAATTGATTGGTAAAATTTTAAGGAGAAACAGGATATTTGCATAGCCTCAAAGTGTAACTACTGAAATATTTACTAACTACTGTGGAACTTTGAATATGTCCACAAATTCTTTGATACACATCCCTCTAGAAGGTGGAGTTTACTTTCCCTCAGCTTGAGTGATGGCTGGACTTAGCGGCTCACCTCTAATGGACAAAGTACGGAAAGGGGAAAAAAGGCAATTTTACAGTCGTAGAACCCTGGCAGACACTGTTTTTACTAACTGAACAAAGTTAATAACACCAGCATTTGGTCATACTGACATCATATAACCCCTGATATGAGGTAATAAATTATCATCTGAGATATTCTTCCCCAATATCCATAACCTTAGTCTAATTATGAGAAAATAGACAAAACCAAATTGAATGCTTATAAAACCAGCTTGAACATCAAAAAAAAATTTTTTTAAACCAAATTGAAGAATGCTCTACAAAATATCCCAACAGCATTCATCAAGGGTGTCAAGGTCACGAAAGACAAGGAAATCCCAGCCCCCCAAAAAAACTGTCACAGACTAGAGGAGACTAGAGAGATAAGACAGATGTAAGGCGGTATCTTGGACTGAATTCAGAAACAAGAGAAAAGGATACTCATGGAAAAACTTGGGATATGAAAAAAAGCCTACAGTATAGTAAATAGTACTGCACCAACATTAATTTTTTAGTTGTAAAAAATGTACCATGGTTACATAAGATGTTACCATTAGAGGAAACAGAGTTCCGGAAAAGTATGTGAGATCTCTCTGTACTATCTTCACAATTTTTCTTATAAATCTAGAGTTACTGTAAAGGGGAAAAGGGGGGAAATACGGCCTCAATCAGCAAAGCCAAAAGTTCAGCTTTGAAAGATTAATAAAGCGGATGAACTCCTAGGACAACTGGTCAATAAAAGGGAAATGCAATGAATAATGAAACAAATCAAAAGAAGATCTCTACATAGAATACAACAACGCATTGTGAAATAGGTAAAGAAAATTCAAATAAATGGAGGGATATATCATGTTTTTGAGCTGAAAAAGTTGATGTCAAAAAGATATCAAATTCCAAACTGATCTACCAGTTGTGAGGAATCTCACTCAAAATTTCAGCAGGTTTTGCTTTGGAAATGAAAAAGTGATTCTAAAATCGATACAGAAATGTGCAGAGAAAGGGAAAAGTCTTGAAGAATAACAACAAAGGACTTATGTTACCCAAAGTTAAAGCTTCAGTAATTAAAACGGTGTGCGACTGGCATAGAGACAAACTGGCAAATAACACAGAGGATAGTCCAGGGACATAAACACACAGAGACGCAGTCCTCGGGGCCATAATGAAAGTGAACATGCAGTGCAGAAGGGAAGGTCACTGTTCTAAACTGTGGGTGCTGATTCGATTGAATATCCGTGTGGGGAAATATATAAGTCTCGGTTCCTATCACATACTACCCACAAACATCAGTTTCAGATGAACTGTTGGCATAAATGCCGAAGCTAAAAACATAAGACTTTTATAGGAAAATACAGAGAATATGTTTATTACACTGGCCTTGTACATGTCTTAAATAGATCACAAAAAGCTCTAGCCAGAAAGTAAAAAAAAATCGATAAATCATGCTACATTAAAATTGAGAACATCCACTCATCAAAGACATCATTAGATTTTTTAAAGCCACGGATATATGTATTTGCAATGCATTTATCTAACAAAAGACTCATCCAAAAGATATAAAGAAACCCTATAATCATTAAGTAGAAGAGAGCCCAATAAAATAGGCCAAAGACCTGAAAAGGTGTTTCACAAAAAAGAATATCCAGATTAGCTAAAGTAGATGAAAAGGTGATTGGGTTCATTTAGTCATCATGGAAAAGCAAAGTTAAAAAGTTACAATAAAAAAAAAAAAGTTACAATCAGATACCACCATGCCCCCACTAGAATTGAGTTGAGTTCAGTCGCTCAGTTATGTCCGACTCTTTGCGACCCCATGAATCACAGCACACCAGGCCTCCCTGTCCATCACCAACTCCTGAAGTTCACTCAAACTCACGTCCATCGAGTCAGTGATGCCATCCAGCCATCTCATCCTCTGTCGTCCCCTTCTCCTCCTGCCCCCAATCCCTCCCAGCATCAGAGTCTCTTCCAATAGTTATAATGAAAAGGGCAAGTCATGCAAAATGTAGGAGAAGATGTATATCAACTGAGACTTTTATACACTGCTGCTGGTGAGGGTATAAATTAGTATAACTATGTTGAAAAACCATTTAGCAGTAGCTACTAAAAGGGAACATGTGCATTCCTACAATCCAGCAATTTTACTAATAACATACTCAGCAGATATGTACACATATGTTCACCTAAACACACACACACAAAGATATTCACAGCATCATTACTAGTAATACCCCAAAATTGAAATAACCTGGATGTCCATCAATAGTAAGATGAGTCTTCATAAAAATACAATTGCATGATATGGAGTCAAATAAATCAGAGACTCACAAACATATAATTTGAAGTTCAAAATCAGGTAAAACTGATCTATGGAATAAGTCAGGATAGTGGGTATTCTGTGTCAGGAGGGTGACTGGGGGGAGACATATTAACTGGAAGAGAGCATGAGGGTGGCATGCTGATAATGTTCTATGTTTTTTGTTGTTGTTGTTGTTGTTGTTGTTCTATGTTTTGATCTGGAGCTGATTCAACAAGTGTGTTCAGTTTGTAAATACGTATCATGTGATACACTTATGACTTGTGCATCTTTCTAAATGTATGTTATACTCGTTAATAAGGTTTACTGAGAGACAAAAGGTTGTATATATGCCCCTAGAAGGCATGTTATTATATATATGTTAACAGAGAGATATGAGCCCTGGCAGTGGAAACAAACTGGGAGGAAATAAAGATCCCCAATCAGCCGGGATGAAAATCTCTAATTTGTACAACTCCTTTTGGTGAGCAGCCTCAGTTGTCCCACCTTTTCCATTTCTCTCTCTTTTTCCATCTCTAGTTCTTTTGCGAGGTACAGGGTTGGATAGAGACAGCGTACATTAGACTCACTCCATCCTGAACTGTGTTTCCTAACCACTTCACCAAGTCAGGATGCCAAATCTAACAAGAAGCTTTCTGGGAAAGCAGTGCCAGGAAGACCACCTCTAAAGACCAGAGAAAAACAGAGGCAGATGACCCCTGTGTCCGCCAAAGCCCTTGGTGAAATAAACAAATGGGTAGACGTGGGGAAAACATGTTCTTTTTGTCAGTAAGAAACTTGAGGCCCTGTCCTTCACCTTGCTATCAATCAAAGTATCTCAGTGATTTCATCTCCAAATAAATATCGCTCTGATGACACTTGTGTCTTGCCTCTGAACCATAAAGTCAAGATTTAAGAACAATGTGGTGCAGGAAGCTTGGGGATTCATTAGAATCATCTGAATGTGTCCTTAGAACACCAACTAAGCTCTGATTTAATGCCAAGTTCTTTCTAATGAGGGAATGTGCAGAACCACATGACTGGCCTGTAGAAACTGGCCTTGAGTTGACCCTCTGTGACTCCCTTCGACCATCTGTCTTTAAAGGGTCCCCTCCATCGTCTGACCTCCTGTGGCACTTCGTGAGTCAGAATGTTCCAGGAATGGAACTACTTCCTGAGTTACCACTATGCTGCTGACCATTTTGAATCCTCATTTGGCATTTGTTGATGTAACTTCCTGGTCATGGCCACTCTGGGTATTTTTCCGGACCATGTTCAGGGTCGACTTCCCTACAACGCCCTTCCAAGCATCCCTTCCCCCACCTTGTACCTCCCCACAACACCTGTGCCCCCTGGACACAGTTCTATCACTGCTCACATGATGGCATCCTTCCTTTAGTGGCTTTCTCCCCTACTAGACTTTGACCTTTACAAGGGTGGGGACAGTAACTTATACATCATGTTATCCACAGCTCCCTGCACAGTACGTAGCATCTTTATTGCTCTGATAACACACGTAACACAAGGCAATATAAAATTCACATCTTAGAGAAATACAGAACGGAGACAACGAAACTTCCCCCAGAATCTTTCTGTCACAAGATAACCACTGCATATTTTGTCCACAGTGTATCAAAACAACAAATTATTAATAATTATATTTTTTCCTGAAGATGAAATCATTGCCTACATGCTGTTTTGCAAATTGCTTTTACCACTAAGTAGTATAAGACAGGAGCACGCTTCCTTGATGAAGCACATGGCTCTGCCTCACTGATTTTTAACAGCTGCATAGGATTCCATCATAGCGAGGCCCTATAGTTTACTTACATTTCTCTTTGGAAAGACTTTCACATTATATCCCATTTTCCTTGTTATACAAACAATAAGACTATAAACTTTTTTGTGCATCTCTCTTTGTGTTCATAAGGGAGTATTTTTCTGGGCTACATTCTAGAAGTTAAAGTACTAGATCTGAAAGAGTAACAGGCAGGAAGGCCAGGGGTCTCCAAACAGAGGAAATAGCCTGCAAGTGTCAGACATTTTTCTCTCTCTTAAGCAGCAGGAGGAAACAAACTAGCGATATTTTTTTCCTTCTCTATACAAATTTAAAAGGAGGTTTCTCTTAAAATACTGTGTTGCCATAATGACACCTGGTTTCACCTGAAGTTAACTATTCGCAAACCTTGAGTTAACCAATGCCTTTTCCTTATGGAAATGTTTGTCTTAAGCTATGCTAATGTGCTATGCATTTACCCCAGACTCTGTCTTCATGTCGGTTCCGCCAAATGGCTCAGAACCTACTTGACAACCCAGTATGTTATACTCAGATATTGTTGCCCTAATCTATATAAATGAAACTATTTGTATGGTAATCTGCCCTTCTACGAGATTCAAGTTAATCATTTTATGGCCCAGGATGAACCATTTGGTGCCAAGATTATCCCAAAATGCATCTTATGGGTGAGGCACCTGGTGCCATTCTGAGTTTTAAGACATTCCTTTCTTTCATTAACAGACTGCTAGTGACTATATAACATCCATCTGAAGACTAGCAGGGGGGTACTCTTTCTGCCCCCTTCTGATGTCTATGTCAGAAGCTTTCTCTATCTCCTTTATACTTTAATAAAACTTTATTACACAAAAGCTCTGAGCGACCAAGCCTCGTCTCTGGCCCCGGATTGAATTCTTCTCCTCCAGGGGCCAAGAATCCCAGCGTCTTTTCATTCAACAACAATCTTTCAGATCTTTAGTTTTCATTTCCTTCTGCAGAGAACTGGTGTGGTGTCTGCAGCCAACAGTGCCCAGAAATGATTGCTGACTGACCAAACAATGGAAGTCAATAAAAGAAATGGTCCTAAAAATACAATTTCTGTTCCATTGCTAATGTGGCTTTAGGAAACTGGCCCCTTGTATTGGATATGATCCCTTAATACAAGCATACACGTGACAAACTCCTCCCCATTAGGCTAAAGACAAAGATGAGGTCTTAATTTAATTTGTTCATTCAGCAAATATTCCAAGCCAACCCTAAGCTATAAGCAGGGGATGGAATTGCCAGCAGTAATTTCTATAAAAAGTTGATGACTCCAGCAGAAATACTGAGCATCATTTACTAGCTAATTTCCCTTTATGCCTCGTTTGCCAGGAAGTTCAACACTCAGCGCTGATAAGAACTCTCTCTGGCTTCAGATTTCTGCTATATGGAGTTGCTGTTTTTAGTTTTCATTGCATTGCTTTGCTACATTTTTTAACCCATATTTCTATCATTCTACAGAAACTGAACTCAAATTCATATCAAGGGTCATAATGATAACTAATTGCTTTATAAAGAATTTACATATGTCATTTAATTTAATCCCCAATTTTCAAAAGTTGCTATGAAGGTCGGACAGAGATCATCACTGTCATCTCATATTTTCAGTAAACTGAGGATCAGGAAGACTAAGCAACTCACCCAAGACATTGCAGCCAGGAAAACACAGCTTTGAGAACCTAACTAGGGTCTCATAATTTTGTAACTGAAAAAACAAAAATGAACTTATACATTGAGTCATATAAATGCCTGAATCCTTCTTTCCCCTTTACAGGTAAGTACACTCACCTTCTCTCACCTGGGCATCCATATCCTCTAAATAATCAAGTAGTTCTTAGTGGAGAGGCAGAGGGAGCAGAAAGTTGCCTTAGTTTCTAACGAGATAAACACTGCCCTGCCCGCCCACCACCACCACACATCACAGTCTTCAACTGTGATTTCTCACTTTGCACCTTAACACAGCTATTTCTCTATCTCTTATGGCTCCTTCTAATTGTTCTAGAATCTTCCAGAAATGTTAAATCACATGACAGAAGGAGTGAAGAGGGAGGTTGAAGGAGGGGTTATGTAGGAAGGATGGGACTGGAGGTAAGGGTGGAGAGAGAAAGTAAAAGAAAATGTGACTGATGTCCCAATGTCCACACTAAAGCCCTTCCTTTTCTTCTTTGCTTCGCTATTTTGATGGAGTGGGAGGAGGATGGTTTTTACACCACAGCAAAACAAATAGAACTTTGAGCTAACATTTCACAATTTATTTAGCGATTTCCTGTCATTTTGAAAATCTACTAGAGTGGCAACAGTTAAAATTTTTTCCTCCCAGGAGAGTTTAAGAGGCATACACCTGTCACCCTCCCTGCATCGTGTATTTATGACCCAGATCCTGGGCATTTCACAGGCTGGTTTCTATTGATCTTCCCTACCAGCCTCTCTGAATACTTGACTCAGGGCTTTTCCCTGCTCACCCCTGGTATCGTTCATCTATTTCCTTGGAGCTTGCTTACCTGACTCTCCAGTGACTTTTGGAACCACCGATCATTCTCTAGATGAGACCTTCAGGCGCATTGTCTTCATCTGCTCCCAGCTGAAGATAATCCCTGGTACCACAGTGCCCTGTGACCACTGCCTGCTGCCCCAGCTCTGTAGACACAGGTACCCAATGGTGGTGGTGAATTTTATGTGTCAGCTTCTCTCTCGTTCTCTCTCGTCCACTTTGAAGGGGTTTCAGACCACCTGTTATTCAGAGTCCAAGCTGGCAGAACAAGTGCTTGAACTTTTGTGAATCCTGCATTGCAGCTGAAGTAGTAACGTTTTTCAGTAGGGACGCTCAGAGTCGAGAAAAACTTGTGCTAGCAATTGGTGAAATTTCCAAACTGTATCTCTCTGGGACAGACCTGTGCTCTGAGTACCAGTCTCACACATCACCTGCCTTCTCAACAACTCCACCTGGATGACCAAGAGCAGCTTCAGCATCACAGGTGCAAAAGCGAACCAGCCTTCTTCTCCATCTTCCAACGTCTTCAGTTCCCCATCTCAGGAAATGGCATTTCTCTGCATTCAAAGAAATGCTGGAGTCATTCTGACACCTCCTTCTCCCTCAGTCATGAATTTTACCTGCTGGATATTTCTCCAACTTATTCACTACTCTCCCACCTCACTGCTGTCACCCCTTTCACACCACCATGATCTCATGACTCAGATACTCATGCGGCCTCCTGGCTGGTCTTCCTCCTCCTCACTCTTGACGCTCTTCAATTAGCTTCAATAATACAGTGAGCTCTTCAAAAACACAAACCATTGCATAGACACTCCGATGGCTTCCTAGTGCTTTTAGAATTAAGTGCACAGATTTGGCTTGGCCTTACAAAGGCCCACATAGGTCAGACCCCTGCAAATCTCTCCAATACCATCTATGCCTTCATTTGTTCAAATGCACTGTGCATTTCCTGCCCCAGAGACATTGCACGTGCTGCTTGACCATATCTGCCTGGAACGCTCAGCTCCTGTTTCACTTCACTCAGTCAACTCTTTATTTGTCAGGTCTCAGCTTAAATGGCATTTACTCCAGGAAACCTTCCTGACCCTCTATAACAAGCTGTCACAGCATCTTGTATCTTTTCATTGTATTTATGAAATTGTAATTAATCATTCTTGCAATTATTTATTAAGTGCCTATCTCCTCCTCCCTCACCCTAATTCCCAAACTGTAAGCTCAGCGAGGGCAGAGACTATACAGGTGCTCCCCTACATTCTACACATGCAACCATGAACGAGACAGACACAGAGTAAATGCTCAGTAAAGGTCTTGGGGAGGACAGATGGGAAATGAAGCCGAAAGAACAGGAGGGAAGGACAATTTGGTTCTTTTCTGAACCAATTTCTCCTTTATCTTTGGAATGCAGGAAATAAGAGTTTCCTAAGTGACTTGAAGGAAAGCTGTTTTTGAAGATGTATATGCATTGGCATATATATTTTTTCTTTCTTCCTCATTAATAAGGAAATCCAAAAAAATCCAAGCTTAGGCTTACACCTAAAATTTGATTAAAGTGGGACCATTTAAATGAAAATCATCAATTAATAAAAGGCTGTGTACAGAAAACTTGCCTCACTATGGCAAAACCACCACTTTCCTGCATTCCAAACAACTGGAATAAGCAAAGAACCAAAGAAATTCCTGGTGTCTATTTTACTTTTTGTGTGATAATCTTCTTTTAAGAACCTTTTCTTCCCTCTTTCCAAAAATTGCACAGGTCTTTCGGGGATATTAAAAATTTTCCAAATCTTTGGCAGCATCAGTGCAGTTCTACAATTCATTGCTGTCAACTGAAAATGAGAAATGTCCAAACCCAGCTGCCAAGCCAGAGAGTCAGTGCAGCAGGGTTCACGCCAGTCCACCGTTTCCTGAGCTCAGGGCTGCTGAAGGTAATGAGACCGCATGACAAACATCCAGACGCATCCATTCCACAACCAGCATCCAAGCCACAGCTGTCGCCTGGAAAGATCGAACACTAACACTAAGCTGTGACCCAAGCTACCTTCATAACTACCTTTATGTACCCACAGCTTGGCTACTTCTAACTGCTGAGATTCAAAGAAGGATATAAAAGACAGTTGGGGGCAAGCCTGGTGCCCACCTGGAAGGTCATTTGAGTAACATCATTGTTTGGTTTCTACAACACCTCCTGCATATTATCAAGGACACAGAAAGTCTTGTACCTTATTTGGCTTCTCTGTAGCCATTGCCCACAGAGGACTCCTTTTCTGCAGGCATTTCTCCAAGAATTGTCTTGAGCTGTAGCTGCATAGAAGAAAACTGCCCTTATGTTTTCCATCCAAGTATAGGCCAAAGAATTGATGCTTTTGAACTGTGGTGTTGGAGAAAACTCTTGAGAGTCCCTTGGACTGCAAGGAGATCAAACCAGTCCATCCTAAAGGAGATCAGTCCTGGGTGTTCACTAGAAGGACTGATATTAAAGCTGAAACTCCAAAACTTTGGCCACCTGATGCGAAGAGCTGACTCATTGGAAAAGACCCTGATGCTGGGAAAGATGAGGACAGGAGGAGTAGGGGATGACAGAGGATGAGATGGTTGGACAGCATCACCAACTCAATGGACATGAGTTCGGGTGGATTCCGGGAGTTGGTGATGGACAGGGAGGCCTGGCGTGCTGTGGTTCATGGGGTCGCAAAGAGTCAGACACGACTGAGCGACTGAACTGAACTGAACTGATAGACCATAAGCATTAGAATCATGGGGTGGAGGGAACTTGTGAAAATGTAGATTTCCCAGCCCCATTCTGAACCTCTGAGGAAATTAAAATAAATCCACTGACGGAGAGTAACAGGGACCAAGAGTGTAAGAGCTATGGATGTGGGAGAGGGGAGAGGCAGAGTGCTCAAGGCAAAGGAAAGAACACGGGGAGATTCTACATGCGGACATGCTTCCGAGACTAGAAGGGGGCCTGTGTAATGGGAGGTGGGTGAGAAGGAGACCAGAAATGATGGGGAGGGAAGGCACGCCTGGCCAAGGTCGAGTATCGTGGGTAGTGTTTGTTTTGCCAAGATTGCTCTGATGCTGAGTGAACCTCTGGAGGGCAAGAGAACTCAGAAGAACATACAGATTTGTATGAGGTTGGTAAAAGTAGAAAGAGAGAGATGGACAAATCCCAGGTATGAGGCAGAATTGACACAGCCCAGTGGGCTGACGGTCAGGGTAAGAGGGAGAGAATCTGGGCCCACAGCCAGAAGGTTTGCAGCATCCACAGCAGGAAGGTGGCAACTTCAGCTCATATGGGCAAGACTGGGAGAAGACGTGGGCAGCAAGACGTCCCCATGAACCTGTTCAATGAGCTGTCTTACCTGGAAGGTAGAGATCATTCCACCCGCATAAATGGCTTTTGTAATGATTAGAGATAATATACACAAGGTTCTTTAACAATAGGAACTCAATTAATAAAAATATTTTCTTATTTTTTAATCAAGCATCAGAATATTTGGGGGTACACTGGACACATTTAGGCTAATATTTCTTCCTTTTTTCTTTCTAAAAACACCATTTTGAAGCTAAACTGAACGATGCCCACCACTCAAGTCCAACCTCAGAGATTTTGCATACAAGTCATCTCTGCCTCCACCTAACTCCAGTGCCCAATATCTGACACTGCACACTTAGTTCACTTTGCCCCACTTCACTGGAAGGAAACATCCAGAGCCATAAGAATTCTGTTCCAAAGACGTGTGTGTGGAGGAAGCTTGTCAATGGTCAATCTCACACGCCAATGGCTTTTCCAACTCTCCGGTCTCACCTCTACATGTCTCAAGCCCACAAGTCTCCAGGTTTCCCAGTTCAGAGCCAACAACCACAATTTCGCCTCTCCTGAGACCTAAAGGTGCTGCAAAGAAAATTAACCTCACACTTCAAAGGGGAGCAGAGGAGACCCCCGCCCCTGGTGATGGGAGGAAGTGAGTACTCACTGGGAAATCCCTGAAGTCCATTTTAAATGATTTAATGTGACGAGGAAGAACACAGCCCCGTTCACACCAGAAGAACCTGCATGGGCTCTAAGGAATTAAGTGATCCTGAAAATGTTTGCTGGAGGAACAAGAAGAGTCACGGGGAAGCAAGCAAAATGTCACCCAGAGTAAACTGTTCCCTGACATCAGGTGACAGCTCAGCCCCTGTGCCTTTCATCAGGTTTCAGGAAGGCAGGCTTGACATCAAAATCCTCTGGCTGCCAAGAGGAGGAAAGTGATGACTGTGACTACAGGGACAAGTATGGCCAGAAAAATAAAACTGCTCAATAACTCCAAAGCACCTAGAAAATGTCATGATTGGGGACAGAGACTGGGAGTTTATCACATCAGCCTTAGTAAAGGAATAGTCAAGCCTATCTGTTCCAGGACCACAAGCTGCTGCTGCTGCTGCTGCTGCTGCTACTACTGCTAAGGCACTTCAGTCATGTCCGACTTTGTGCGATCCCATAGATGGCAGCCCACAAGACTCCTCTGTCCCTGGGATTCTCCAGGAAAGAACACTGGAGTGGGTTGCCATTCCCTTCTGCAATGCATGAAAGTGAAAAGTGACAGTGAAGTCGCTCAGTCGTGTCCGACTCTTAGCGCCCCCATGGACTGTACCCTACCAGGTTCCTCCATCCCTGGGGGTTTTCCAGGAAAGAGTACTGGAGTGGGATGCCATTGCCTTCTCCAGGGACCACAAGCAAAGGGAAGTAAAGCCTTTGGGACACTCAGGAGCTGGGGAGTTCAGTCCAGAGGAGGGAGCAGTACTCAACAAGGGACCAAGCCATTTGCCCTCCTGCCGTAACAACCAGAAACAGGCAGAGAGGTGACCAAGGGCAAGAGCAGGCTGGCTGAGAGGGTGCTGAAGTGGCTACCAGCCCCTCCTCATCTCTCCTAACAGAGTGGACTTCCCAGCTCTCCAGGTGGATTGCCTGCATGCCGGTCTCTCTAATCAAGGAGAAGGCAATCTCCAGAGTCTCAAAAATATGTTCAGCATCACTTGTTCATCCAACTCTTTTCAACCCCATGGACTGCAGCATACCAGACTTCCTTGTCCTTCACTATCTCCCAGAGTTTGCTCAAACTCAGCATCACTGGGACTGGGACAGATGTCATTACACAGCTGTAGTCACTGGTCAAAGGCGTGTGAGACCATTCCATTGTCCTCTCACCAAAGCTTCTGCCACAGAGCATTTAACCCAGGTCCTGGGGACAGTGTTGCGTCATCAGCATCATGCTAAACAGAAGGGTGTCGACCCATTTATAAATTATCTTCCAGCCCCAAGTCATTCAAACATTCAATAACCTTGAATATCCCCTGTCAGGACTGCAGCTGAGGGGGGACAGCAACACCCAGCAGAGTAACAGTAGAGACACGCCTTTCCATTGGGCAGCTGCTAGCCGAGGAGGATGACTCGTGTCTGGTCCAGTGAAGTCTAAGAGGCAGGGGTGGAGGAGCTTTTCAGTTTAATTTTGGAGACACAGCAGAATGTAATCAGTTTACGAGTTAAACAGAGACATCTGTCTGGTTCTACCTGAGACCTCCCAGCTTGCTGTGCTTAGCCTAGAGTGCTTTTTAATAACACAGTAGGATCAAGATTGAGAAATGTACATAAACACCAAAAGATGGAGAGCAGAGCTGCTCCCTTTCTATCACCCTCCCCTCAACCACAGATTCCCCACCTCCCTGCTCTCTCCAACAGGTGAGAACTCTCACTAAATGTCACGGCACCCAGAGGGGCATCACTAACTCAATGCACATGAGTTCGAGCAAACTTCAGAGACGGTGAAGGACAGGGAAGCCTGGTATGCTGCAGTTCATGGGGTCGCAGAGAGTCAGACACGACTGAGCAACTGGAGGGGCAAGAGGGGCAGCTTTCAGAAGAGGAAAATAATGTCCTTCAAGATGGGGTCTTCCCTGTACTGCCCCTAGTTACAGGTCCCCAGTATTGCTGCCACTGGCGGATACCAAGGGCCTGGAAGAAGCATCCAATCGGTCATCCAATGGGCATTTACTGAGCACACGCTCTGGGCCAGGCCCTTGGCTAGATGCTAAGGAGACAAAACATGATAGACACACAAGTGACTTGCAAGTGAGAAGAGAGAACACAAACGAACCAGCGCGCACATGAGCAAGGCTACATGGAGAAAAAGTTAGGACTCCAGGGGAGACAGAGATGGAAGAGAGGGTCACTGGAGCCTGAGTGTTTGCTTGAAATCAGGGAGGAACTGCTCAGAGGACAGGAAACCTGGGGCAAAACCTGGAGGTCATGGAGAAGGCAGCTCTCAGCAAAGGGAGCAGAAAACGTATCACAGGCACCCAGTGGGCACTGCCATGGAGCCGTTCCCAGGCGTGCAAGATGAAGAGAGACAACTGACAGATGTAAGGAATTATGCGCAAAGCAGTTCCGCCTCATCCACGGGTCTGGCAGTGTGCATCAGGTACATGCACATTTGCATATAAGATGTCCCATGTTCCTTCCATGGCTGGAGCGCCCAACTGGCTTTATTTAGCAATTCCAAGGCAGATCCAGGGCACATAAATAAATGGCCAGATCACAGGTCACAGGCCACAGAAAACCTCCTGCACTGACACCAGGGTTTCCTGCTCTTCTTCATTCTGAAGGTGGCATCACATGTTTTATGAGGGAAACCTCTTAGACACCACAGGGAGCACAGCACCCTTCCCTCCAAAAGATTTGGAGCAGAGACAGAGCTCCCTCTCATTTTACAGTGAGCTTGGGGCTGGATTGATGCTGGGTCATTGCGCCCCATTAAGGTTGCCATGGTTACACCAGGCCTGTGGTACCTGGACTTTTGATGTGCTGGATACAGGGGCAATAGCTGCTCTGCTTCTCCTATAATTTGCCAGGGGAGTGGCAGAGAGGCTCAAGGTAGAAATGCTAGATGGGACCCCAGTGTATGGAGAGACTACAGGTGGGTAGGGCACATCCCTTATCACTGAAAAAGTAAGACCCTTTCCTAAACCCACTAGCCTGTGAGTGGCCAGGAGGGCAGGGACCCAGGCTGCTAAACTGTGGTCTTTTTCAGCATGTAAAACAGACTTGGCACATAACAAACTCAATCAACGTGACTGATTCATTTTGTGACACAGAAAAATATTTGCAAAAGCATTCAAACGAAGAATCCACCTTGGGCTCCACCTTCTACAGAAGCCAAGGGGGTAATGAGGAGGTTCCAAGGGAAACCATGTGCCTCCCATTGCAAACTGGAGATCAAAGAGAGTGAAGCGTCTCCAGATAAAAGGAAGGCTCTGAACATGTGGGCAGAGAAGCAAGTCAGTGTCAGCCCTCCAAGTGGCAGATATTAAGATAGTGTTAGATGCACAAGAGGCTTTTTTTGGGGAGGTGGGGAATGCCTGTAAAGGATAAGAGGAGAGGAAGCAGGAGAGGGAAAGGAGAGCTTTCAGAGCATGATGCAGACCTAATAACCAGGAGAAGAGGCAGGGGAGAGGAAATGAGGTTTCAGGGCAGCTCTGGCAAAGCCTTGGCCAGGCTAATGGAGAGGCTCCAAGAAAAGGCTGTCTGTTAGAAGGATCCCATGCTGAGGAGGAGTGGCCAACTCCAGTGATCCCACAGCATGCAGTCATGAGCTGGATGGACTGAGGGGAAATGTGGTCTCACCATGAATATGGTGTGGAATCCAAAGTGAGACAGCTGTCTGCCCCCTGCAAGGAGATCTGAGCCTCCATGACTACCCAGGATGAGGGGACATTTGAGATGGGTAAGGAGTCTGGAACCAGTATGGCTGGAGGTGTGGGGAATGTCTTCAGGCCACAAAAGGAAGATGAGGAGGTGACTGGGAGGCTGTGCCTCTCCAGGCTAGTTGCCTACCCAGTGTCTGCTCTGCCCTTCCTGCTTAAACCCAGAAACACCTCAGACTCCCTTGCAGCTAGAAGTGGCCATGTGACCCAATTCTGGCTGGTGAGATGGAGGCAGAAATCTACTGGAGGTTGACAAAAAGGGACCAGCTCAACTGGCATGTCTGTGACGGATGCTCTCCTCCCTTCTCCTGGAACAGAAGACCTGAGGCCCGCAGGGGAACAGTCCTCTTATTACTGCAAGGTGATAAGCCTGAGGATGAAAACCACATGCTTGAAATGGCAGAGCACAAAGACAGAGGAAGTCTGGAAAACCGACACCAAGATGGAGCTGCTGCACGTGAGAAGCTCACTTTCAGAATTCTTGTTAAGAGAGAAAAATAAACTCCCATGCAGTTTAGGCATAAGAGTCAAGCTAGCACTCCATGCAGCCAAGCCAGGGTCATGAATAATCCAGAGAAGATTCAGATGGAGGGTAAGCAATGGAACTCTTTGTGTTTAGACAAGACATTCAGTAAAATTCCTTCCGCAGTGTGGTTGGATAGTCTTGGGTGATGGGGGTTTCTGAAGGGAAGTGGGTGTGACAAAGCTGCTTTTTTTTTTTTGAACTTTTTATTTGGTATTGGAGTATAGCCAGTTGGGAGCTTCCCAGGTGTCTCAGTGGTAAACAATCCATGGAAATGTAGAAGATGCAGGTTCAATCTCTGAGTCAGGAAGATCCCCTGGAGAAGGAAGTGGCAATACACTCCAGTATTCTTGCCCGGGAAATCTCATAGACAGAGGAGCCTGGCAGGCTAGAGTCCATGGAGTCACAAAGAGTCAGACATGGCTTAGCGTCTAAACAATAACAATAGCCCATTAACAATGTTGTGACAGTTTCAGGTAAACAGGGAAGGGATTCAACCACATATATCCAGGGATCATTCTCCTCCAAACTCCCCTCCCATCCAGGCTGCCACATAACATTGAGCAGAGTTCCCTGTGCTATAAAGTAGGTCCTTGTTGGTTATTCATTTTAAACCTGCTCTGTTTTTAAAGCACACATTAAAAAAAAAAAAAATTTGTTTTTAAAGGGCAAGAGAAGAGGTTGTCCCAAAGAACCAACGACCTGCTCTGTAAATGAACGACTCCCAAAGCATGCCCTCAGTTTGCAATTTAAGTGCAGAAATGAAGCACAGAAACTTGACCATAACCTACACGTTAATCTTAACATTGTATGACTTCATCCCCAGGCCACTCTTGTGCCCACGCCCATCACACATGAGGATGGACATTAGTAACACTCTCAGGACTCTTTCCCCTTTGGGCCCAGGGAAGGTTTGGCATCCTCCCTGCCCTCAGGCAGCCCCTGCCACTCTGCTGAGGTTGGCCCTTGAAGTGAGATCTATTTACCTGGCTGGACGTCATCTGCAAACTTGAGGATTTTAGGCCACAAAACAGAAAGTTGAAAGATATCATATCTCAGACTTAGGACAAATTTCCCCTAGGGATCTCTGGAATAGCATTTCAGATACCAGTGGACATGAAACAGCCACCCAAAGCCACCCACTCACTCTGTCCAACATTAGAAAGTGGTCCATGCGACTCAGCCCTTCACGTGGTCACAGCAGGAACTCCTACTTCTGAAACTCTGGGAGGAGAACTACCCAAAACCGCCACCCTGACAAACACTACACATTTGTGGTGCTGGAAGAGAGATTGCCAGGCCACACTTCACTTGTCAGCACGTCCATTTCAGAATGTCAGCAGAAGCGTTGACTTACCATCACTGCTCTGCGGGTCAAGCACTAGCAATCTGATCAGTCCTCCGTGTTCTTTGAAGGCACAGCTCATGGTCCAGAAAATTAATTAAGGCCTCCAAAGGATAAAGAAAATTATGATCTTTCCAAAATGAAACCAACTGCCCTCTGCTCTCCTCACATCCCCAGGAGGCTTACATGGAGTCAACCTTCTCATCAAAGAGCAAGTTCCACATCCTTTTCCAGTTGCCATAACAGGAAGAAGCTCCCCACGGACCGTTTCAGCTATTTCTTCAGTCTGGAGAAAATAGATTTGATTAACAATCATGTAATTACATTTCCAATCCAATGACCATTATCATTGGATGGGGTGACCTTGGAGCTTCAAAGGTGAAGTCCAAATGACAGTGAAGAGTTTGGTAAAAGGCATGTCACTGGTGATGGAGGGAGGCTTTATGAGTATCACAGGCACCATCTGGTTATATGATGGAGTCCTATCCTTTGGCAGACTTTTTTTTTTTCCTTTTTATGGGGTCGGGGGAGGGCAGGGTAGATAAAAGACAGAATATTTATTTGGGAAACAACAGTTTCAAAATTATCTCCTGAATTCAGAATCTACGGGCCAGAATATACACCCTAAGCGAACAAGTGTTGTTCTTTTAGTCACTCAGTTGTGTCCACGTAGCCTGCCAGGCTCCTCTGTCCATGGAATTTCCCATGCAAGAACACCGGGTTGCCATTTCCTTGTCTAGGGGATCTTCCCGCCCAGGGATCAGACCCCTGTCTCCTGCACTGGCAGGCAGATTCTTGACCACTGAGCCACCTGGGAAGCCCAAGCGAACAAGTGAGGTCTTCATTAATTGCTCACTTATTAAATAAAACTTTTAATTAACTGATTAGGTGAAGTAGTGCATCTCCTACACTTTCATGATAAGAATCCCTTAGAGTGCTAGAGATTAATTCCATTAATTAACACACTGGGCCTGAGATGGGACAGTAATTTTAAATTTTTAATTTTACAAATTCCTCTAGATGATTTTAATGATCAAAGAAATTTGGGGAGCACTGAAGAAACATGCTTTTCTGCTTCCTTTTCAGATTTTAAGACTTGAACACCTGGTCCCAGAATGACCCAGTCTAGTTCTAGGAAAGGAAAGTAAGTCTTCCAAACATTTGGTTTGGTGTTTCCTAGAATACACGGTTTCTCATTTCCATTTCTGGCCCACTTCTTCTAGATCAGGTCTTTTTTGGAGGGTCCATCTTCTTTGAGTTGATGCATAGCAATCCAATTTTTAAAAATTGGCTTAATAAAAGATTGTCACATTTAATTAAATCATCTTTGCTTGCTTTTGTCTTGTTCCCTTTTTCCCTGAAACTTGTGTTAAAAAGTTAGGGTGCTTTGCATAGATTCAATATTCTAGCTTTTCCACCTTACATCTCCTACTGATGACCCCATGTGGACCAGCCCAGATCTCATTGTTTTCTTAAAAGGGTCCCATTCCCTTTGACCTCCCAGTCAAGATAATGTCTCCTTCATCCAAGGTCATTATCTTAGAAATGTAGTAGATGAAGAAGTGAAAGTTGCTCAGTCATGTCTGACTCTGCAACCTCATGGTCCATGGAATTCTCCAGGCCAGAATACTGCAGTGGGTAGCCTTTCCCTTCTCCAGGGGACCTTCCCAACACAGGGATCGAACCCAGGTCTCCCACATTGCAGGCAGATTCTTTACCAGCTGAGCCACCAGGGAAGCCCAGATGAAGAAAAGGGATGGAGACTATCATGGAGGATGTTTCACCCTCTTGTCTGAGTTCACCTTGGCCTTGAGCCCCAGCTTCAGGTTGGGAGGGTCAGGGAGCTTCTCTTTAGGTACAAAGGCACTGATGGGGCAGGAGGCCGTGAAGCTCATGGCCAGGCTCCAGGCAGGTCTTGAGCTCACCCTGCATGTCACATCCAAGCACAGAAACAGCCGGTCATGTGGTCCACGGTTGTGGCCTCCATGCCGATGCTTGCCCATCACCACGTCTGACTGGAGCTCAAGGTGTAGGCTGCACCTGTAGGCCGCACAAGGACCAGCAAGCCCTCGGGATGCAGCTGGTGGAGGCTTCAGGAAGAGCTCCGGCTCACTGAGCATCTCCTCAACATGGCCTCAAGGTCCCTGCCCACGCATACAATGCTCACCCCCAACTCCCAGGAGCTGGACACCAGCCTGGTGGCATCCACGCTTCTGCCCGTGGCCCCCAAAGACACTGGGACACTGCCTGATAGGCCACCGGACGCTGCTCGCTGACCAGAGAGGACCAGCTACCTCGGAGCACTGTCCCAATGACTCTGCTGGGTGCCCAGCACCCATCCCCCTGGGAACTGCTGTCCAGAGACTCCCTCAGGGCTGCCTGGCCTCAGGACATGGCCTGGTCCCTGGAGAGATGTGCAGGTTCTGGCCACAGCCTCTCAGGTCACCATCAGGCCCGCAGCAGCCCCGAGCAGGGCCTACAGACTTTGCCTAAAAACAAACTTACCTTTAGTAAGTTGAACAGATGAAATTAGGAAGAGAGAGACAAACAGAAGCTGGTCCCATAGAAAAGGGGCTTAAAAGCAGGCGGCACAAAAGGCAGGTTGCTGTGTTCTGCTCTCTCCTCACCATCTCCCACTCCTCCTGCCAATGCCCAGATGGCTAAGATACCCATCTCCAAGCACGGGAAGCCTCAATTCCAGCTGGAACTCTCAGCTCCCTCCTCAGGACTTAATATCCTAGCCATTTGCCTCAGCTGCTTGGTTCCAGCACTAACTGCCCATCACTGACTTAATTACCTCCTTCACAACTTGAACTAGGCTGTTTCACTTGTGCTGTTATCTAGTGGGGAATCCTTCCTGTGTGTTAACCTGGCAAAGCAATGGCCCCAGTTACTCAAACTCTAATCTAGGTGAAATCTGTGCTTGCTGTTTAGTCGCTAAGTCGTGTCCAATTCTGCTACCCCATGGACTGTAGCCACCAGTCTCCTTTGCCCTTGGGATTTTTCCAGGCAATACTGGAGCAGGTTGCCATCTCCTTCTCCAGGGGATCTTCCCTGACCCAGGAATCAAACCCACTTCTCCTGCTTGGCAGGAGGATTCTTTACCACTGAGCCACCAGAGAAGCCCAAAAGCTTCTGTCAGTTCAGTTCAGTCACTCAGTCAAGTCCGACTCTCTGTGACCCCATGAATCGCAGCACACCAGGCCTCCCTGTCCATCACCAACTCCCGGAGTTCACTCAGACTCATGTCCATCAAGTCGGTGATGCCATCCAGCCATCTCATCCTCTGTCATCCCCTTCTCCTCCTGCCTCCAATCCCTCCCAGCACCAGAGTCTTGTTCAATGAGTCAGCTCTTTCCATGAGGTGGCCAAAGTATTGGAGTTTCAGCTTCAGCATCAGTCCTTCCAATGAACACCCAGGACTGGTCTCCTTTAGGATGGAGTGGTTGGATCTCCTTGCAAGTCCAAGGGATTCTCAAGAGTCTTCTCCAACACCACAGTTCAAAAGCATCAATTTTTCGGCACTCAGCTTTCTTCACAGTCCAACTCTCACATCCATACATGACCACTGGAAAAACCATAGCCTTGACTAGATGAACTTTTGTTGGCAAAGTA
>NW_011495018.1:19829826-19839281 GCF_000754665.1 Bison bison bison
CCAAAAATAAAGTCAGCCACTGTTTCCACTGTTTCCCCACCTATTTCCCATGAAGTGATTGGACCAGATGCCATGATCTTCGTTTTCTGAATGTTGAGCTTTAAGCCAACTTTTTCACTGTCCTCTTTCACTTTCATCAAGAAGCTTTTTAGTTCCTCTTCACTTTCTGCCATAAGGGTGGTATCATCTGCATATCTGAGGTTATTGAGATTTCTCCCGGCAATCTTGATTCCAGTTTGTGGTTCTTTCAGCCCAGCATTTCTCATGATGTACTCTGCATATAAGTTAAATAAGCAGGGTGACAATATACAGCCTTGATGTACTCCTTTTCCTATTTGGAACCAGTCTGTTGTTCCATGTACAGTTCTAACTGTTGCTTTCTGACCTGCATATAGGTTTCTCAAGAGGCAGGTCAGGTGGTCTGGTATTCCCATCTCTTTCAGAATTTCCCACAGTTTATTGTGATCCACACAGTCAAAGGCTTTGGCATGGGTGAATTTAACTCAGATGACTATTATATCTACTACTGTGGGCAGGAATCCTTTAGAAGAAATGGAGTAGCTATCATGGTCAACAAAGGGGTCCGAAATGCAGTACTTGGATGCAATCTCAAAAATGACAGAATGATCTCTGTTTGTTTCCAAGGCAAACCATTAAATATTACGGTGATCCAAGCCTATGCTCCAACCAGTAACAGTGAAGAAGCTGAAGTTGAAAGGTTCTGTGAAGACCTACAAGACCTTTTAGAACTAACACCCAAAAAAGATGTCCTTTTCATGATAGGGGACTGGAATGCAAAAGTAGGAAGTCAAGAAACACCTGGAGTAACAGGCAAATTTGGCCTTGGAATACAGAATGAAGCAGAGCAAAAGCTAATAGAGTTTTGCCAAGTTTTGCCTCCTACAAATAGGAGGCCTATCTGTAAGTCCTCCTTACAAGGCTTGCTATTTGTGAAAAGAAGAGAAGCAAAAAGCAAAGGAGAAAAGGAAAGATATAAACATCTGAATGCAGAGTTCCAAATAATAGCAAGGAGAGATAAGAAAGCCTTCCTCAGTGATCAATGCAAAGAAATAGAAGAAAACAATAGAATGGGAAAGACTAGAGATCTCTTCAAGAAAATTAGAGATCCAAGGGAATATTTCATGCAGAGATGGGCTTGATAAAGGACAGAAATGGTAGGGACCTAACAGAAGCAGAAGATATTAAGAAGAGGTGGCAAGAATACACAGAAGAGCTGTCCAAAAAAGATCTTCAAGACCCAGATAATCATGATGGTGTGATCACTCACCTAGAGCCAGATATCCTGGAATGTGAAGTCAAGTGGGCCTTAGATAGCATCACTACGAACAAAGCTAGTGGAGGTGCTGGAATTCCGGTTGAACTATTTCAAATCCTAGAAGACGATGCTGTGAAAGTGCTGCACTCAATATGTCAGCAAATTTGGAAAACTCAGCAGCGGCCACAGGATTGGAAAAGATCAGTTTTCATTCCAGTCCCAAAGAAAGGCAATGCCAAAGAATGCTCAAACTGCTGCACAATTGCATTCATCTCACATGCTAAGTACAGTAATGCTCAAAATTCTTCAAGCCAGGCTTCAGCAATACGTGAACCGTGAACTTCCAGATGTTCAAGCTCGTTTTAGGAAAGGCAGAGGAACCAGAGATCAAATTGCCAACATCCACTGGATCATCGAAAAAGCAAGAGAATTCCAAGAAAACATCTATTTCTGCTTTATTGACTATGCCAAAGCCTTTGACTGTGTGGATCACAATAAACTGTGGAAAAGCTTCTGTAGATATGATTAAAATCTGTAATCAGTTGACTTTAAGTAAGGGAGATTATTCCAGATGATGTGGGTAGATCAATTCAATCAGTTGAAATACTTGAGAGCAGAGCTGAGGTTTCCCAGAAGCAGAAGGAATTCACTCTGCAGGAGTAGGTTCAGCCTAGCCCACCCTCCCTCTCCACCCACCCATGGATTTCAAACTCACCTACCCAGACCCACACTTATGTGAGCCCCTTGCAGCAAATCTCAATACTAATCTCCTACTGCCTCTGTTTATTTGGTTGAACCCTGACTGATATATATGATACATCTAATTAAGAATGTTTTCTTTTAACCCACTCACTTTCTTTTGCTAAAAGAATTTTATTTTGTACACAACATGTATATGCCTACCATAAGTAAAAAATCCAGGGCCACCTGCCAAAATGGAAAGAAACCATAAAGATAAATACAATAAAAACAAAAGCAATGCCATGGAATTCCAGCTGGATGCTATTGCCTGCCAAAGGCTCTAAGCATGAGGCCCATCCTGCTAGCGTCAGAAAGAAGATGAGAGAGTGGTGATTTGGTGCTGGGATGTGCCTACCTCAAGGACAAAGTCTCAGAAAGATGCTGATCAGACAGACTCAGAAGGGAATACACTTTTGACCATGTGCTCCCTGTCATTTAATCCTACATCTGTGTACATCCCATCTCTCTTGTGCAGTCAGAAGTCTCCATCCAGCACTGCGGATATACACTGCCCGTTGTGGAAGGGCGACCTGGGAGCACACAGATCTTCCTGGTGATCACAGACTGTCCACAGCAACTGTTCTTGGTTTAACTGCAGGGAGTTGCCAAGCCCAACCACGGGGACAGTGGACTCAAACCACCTGCCTCATCTTTCCTATGCACCTAAAGAACAGAGACCCATAGGAGTCTCCCTAGTGACCTATTAGGGTGGCAAGTTCATGTACCTCCCCCACTTCCTAAGGAACTCTCTCAGCACCTGACTACTTTGCCAAGGTTCTTTGGGACAGACTCACTGTGTACAGTAATCAGATTCACAGCACACAGCAGAGCTCTTTTCCAATCCCCCACCTGTGTCACTGGATTCCTTCCTGTTTGACAACTCACTCTAGTTGCTCACCAGTAACCTATAGGAAGCCAAGCCAATGAAAAGACACAAGAGATGCTCCTGAGTCAGGGACAGAGATATACCTGGTCAGGCCCGAAATAGGCCAAATAATGGAAAGAAATTGGAGTTAGGTTCAAATTCCAGTTCTGGACCTCCCAGTGGAGAGATCTTGAATCAAATTACACAAATTCTCTGACCCTTAGTCTCTTCATCTACAGAATGGACCAGATAATAAAACTGTGGTTGATACCTGATATTTTGTCTTCTTTGGATTAAAGGGCCCCGATTTTCTTTGGGAATACCGTCCCTTCTTGGTCTCAGTCCATATGCTATGGATGGGGTAAACTTAACTCCTCCCCCTAAAGTACCAGGTATACACACATGATCCAGCTCCGGCCACTCAATCTAGCCTACCTCCCTGGTTCAGGTTTACAAACTGGAGCACACAACCAAAGGCAGTCCACTCAGAGTGACTGCTGGAGCCACACAGCCAAAGCACCTTCTTTCTTCTACTTGGCTCTCTAGGCTGGGAAGATATAGGGAAGATATAATTCACCGGTGGCCGTTCACCTCATGGAGAATTTCTGCTGAGAACAAAGTCAATATAAAGGAAGGCAAAGCAGTATGAGGAGGAGGAGGTCCAATCATAGTATTTGAGCACCTGGATCCAGCCAGACCTAAAGGTATCCAGATTTATTGCAAAAACTTTTTTTTCAGCATCATTAGGGCAATAAAACTAGGTTAAAGAGAGCTGAGTTGAGTTACTCTCACTTGCATCCTCACTAGGCAACTACCCCTCCTAAGAGGATATGAAGATCACATCAGATGCTATAAAATCACTGAGCACAACTTGATGCACAATAAGTATTCGATAAACACTAGCTGTGGTTTTGTAGGGTCTCAAAGGAAATAAGGCACCTAAAGTACTTCTCTAATTGCTCACATTTATTCGGTAATGATGATTGTTGTTTCTCCATAGTAACCTCCTTAAGCACCAGTTCATTCATCGAGCAGCGCTACCAGCCAGTAGGCTCACAGGAGCATACTGCTGAAGGCCCATATTTTAGGCTCCAGAGATAAAAAGTTAGTTAACCAAAACACTATTATTGTAAGCGGCAAAGCTCACTGTAGACACCACTCAGCTCTGTGTGACTTGGTGGACCTCGGCAGAGCTGCTGCAAATGGGAAAGTCATTTTGTTGCTGATTAAATCAAGACAAGCTCTGAAAAGTAACCATGAAACTCCTGAAGAACCTAAACTTTTTCAAAAGGAAAAAAAGGGGGGCCAAGGAAAAATTCATCTTGTTTCTAAAATCTAGATTTAGACACTGCCAAGAGTTATGCATGACACACAACCCCACTAAATCTTGATGACATCTTGACGACAAGAAAGATTTAATAATTACTCTTTTTTTAAAAAAGGTTGATGTATTTAACCATTCTTCCAAAAATACCAGTTAAGCAGGGAGAGGGAGGAGCAGATGGGAAGTGACAAAAATGCATCAACTGGCCCACATCATTTCACAACAACAGCAGTCAGAAGCAGCAGCCAGTCTCCCAGTGGTGGGACTGCCATCTTTAGATCCAACCACCATTGGCAGGTTTCACCAGTAGCTGCAGATAAGTCCCATGCTTTAAAATACAAGAAAATCTGATGAGAGAAAACATTATGGAATGAATGTTGCTGGATAAAATCTTTTCAAATAATTTTTTGAAGGCTTCTGAATTCTTCCTAGGTCTATGTTATCGGCGGGCGATTAGTGACCTTGACTTCATCTTGGGGGGATAAAGGGAGAAGAGAGGTAAGAAATTAGTACTATTGAGTAGCTACCATATAAGTTCTCTCCTCTGATCTTCACCCCCATCTCATAAGATACATAGATAGTAGCCCCACTGTAAAGATCTTGAGTTCTAAATAGCAAAGCAATTCAGGTCACAATGCCTGAAGCCAAGCAATTAGAAATAACAAGGACAGTCTTTGTCAGACTCCAAAATTTGTATGCCTACCCTATGGACCCCCTTTTCTTTCCCATTCTCCCAATTACTTTCTCTCTTCTTTTATTCCTTTTCTATAAGAACTGGAGCTTAGAGAGAATATGAAGCAGGTCTATTTACTGTCCAAAAAAATATTTGAGGAAGGACACAGGAAAGCAGGAAAGAAAGTTGGGGGGCTTCCCTGGTAGTCTAGTAGCTAAGACTCTGCACTCCCAATGCTGGAGACCTGGGCTCAATCCTCAGTCAGAAACTAGATCCCACATGCCACAGCTAAAGATCCTGCATGCTTCAACAAAGATTGAAGATCCTGGCACAGCCAAATAAACAAAAACAAATAAATATAAAAAAGAAGGAAAGTTGGTCTACCAAGCCATTGGTCCACAAAGAGGCCCCAAACCTGGGTAGATCAGCACTATCTGAATGACCTTCCTCTGTTTCTGTCCTTGAACTCTTTGACGTTCACAAGGAGTCTATGATGATTAGAACTTTCCAATCAAGCAAAATCTAAAAAACAGGAGAATGAGCTTGAAGTTACCATGATAATTGCTAATGTTTTTCGTACCTAAATGCTTACTATCTGCTTCTTTTTTAACCATTTCATTTACATTAACTCAGAGAACCTCCATAGCAATGCTATGCTGCTGCTGCTGCTGCTGCTGCTACTGCTAAGTCGCTTCAGTCATGTCTGACTCTGTGCCACCCCAGAGACGGCAGCCCACCAGGCTCCCCCGTCCCTGGGATTCTCCAGGCAAGAACACTGGAGTGGGTTGCCATTTCCTTCTCCAATGCATGAAAGTGAAAAGTGAAAGTGAAGTCACTCAGTTGTGTCCAACTCTTAGTGACCCCATGGACTGCAGCCCACCAGGCTCCTCCGTCCATGGGATTTTCCAGGCAATGCTATGAGGTAAATGCTATTAACACCTCCACATTACAGATGAGTAACAAGGCCCAAAGAGGTAAAGCCACGTGACCAGGGTTGCCCAGCTGATAAATGGTCCAAACCAAAGCAGCTGGCTCTGGAGCTCATGTGGAAATCTACCACTTGAGTCCTCAGTGGGTAAGCATGTCCCATAAACTATGTTCATCCTACACTTTAGGGGCATCTGGACAAGAAGACTTCATCTGAAGAAACAAGGAGTCCAGGAAAGGAGAAGAGATATAGCGTTGCCCACAACCCCTCCAAACAGAATAAACCAGTGTCAGGATGGAGAAGGGGCTTCCCCTACACCCACCCTTTAAAACATCCCCTTTGCCCAGTCCCCAGTGACTCACGTGAATTTTGGCAATGGAATGTAAAATTAAAGAGCCATTAACATGAAAACTGCTGGAGCCCTGGACAGACTCAGACACTACCAAAGGCAGCACCTGGATGCAGGCATCCTCCTCCACCTCCTGGGTGTCGTTCAGCTGAGCACAGACAGCAGACAGCAGGGGCAGCCAGAAAATGGGAGGCAGAGCCGCCTCTCTCGGCATCCCCTAAGATGGAAAAACCAGAGTGGCAGAGGTGGAAAGATGCCTTGGGTTACCAAGAGCCAAGCAGACATGTTCAGGAGTCTTTTGGGTAGGGGGAGAGAGGGGGTGCCTGGCATCTCTATGGAACAAATGAGATAGAGACACAGAAATCCTTCTTTGTGGCTATCATCAAGACCCTACTTTACCCTATATTGGTATAATCTAGAAAGAACAGCCATCTTTACCCAGAAAAAAATTCACAACAAATCAGAATCAGACAGGAACATATGCACATGTACACGCACACGGGTTTGGTATGTGAGTATGTGAATAGGCATACGTGTACTCATGCTTCATTTATCATTTTAACAAGCACCTACATTTTCTTCCTCCCTGAGTCACTGAGTTGTTTGAAAAAATAGACAAGAAACTCAACTCTTGGGATTTCTTCAGATTTCTGAACAGAGAGCTTCTTAGAAGAGTCATTCAGGAGAGGAACACTTGGAGCAAGCCTCTGGGACAGACTCATAAAATGCATCTTGCTTGTTTTCAAGATCTACAGCATCTACCCCTGCCCCCATTCCTATCACTATCTTCCTCACCGCCACACATGCTGCTCCTTCATCCTCAGGGGTACCTGCTTCAGCTCCCCAGGAAAGTGTTAGTCACTCACACTGTCAGACTCTGTGGCCCACGGTCTGTAAGCTGCCAAGCTCCTATGTCCTTGGAATTCTCCAGGCAAGAATACTGGAGTGGGTTTCCATTTCCTTCTCCAAGGGATCTTCCCAACCCACAGATTGAACCCAGGTCTCCTGCATTGCAGGCAAGTTCTTTGCCAACTGAACCACCAGGGATGCCCTGAGTGAACCACCAGGGAAGTCCCAGTGCAGTTCAGTTCAGTTCAGTTCAGTCACTCAGTCGTGTCCAACTCTTTGCGACCCCATGAATCACAGCACACCAGGCCTCCCTGTCCATCACCAACTCCCGGAGTTCACTCAAACTCATGTCCATCAAGTCGGTGATGCCATCCAGCCAACTCATCCTCTGTCATCCCCTTCTCCTCCTGCCCCCAATCCCTCCCAGCATCAGAGTCTTTTCCAATGAGTCAACTCTTTGCATGAGGTGGCCAAAGTATTGGAGTTTCAGCTTTAACATCAGGCCCTCCAATGAACACCCAGGACTGGTCTCCTTTAGGATGGACTGGTTGGATCTCCTTGCAGTCCAAGGAACTCGCAAGAGTCTTCTCCAACACCACAGTTCAAAAGCATCAATTCTTTGGCATTCAGCTTTCTTCACAGTCCAACTCTCACATCCATACATGACCACTGGAAAAACAGCCTTGATTAGATGGACCTTTGTTGGAAAAGTAATGTCTCTGCTTTTGAATATGCTATCTAGGTTGGTCATAACTTTCCTTCCAAGAAGTAAGTGTCTTTTAATTTCATGGCTGCACTCACCATCTGCAGTGATTTTGGAGCCCAAAAAAATAAAGTCTGACACTGTTTCCACTGTTTCCCCATCTATTTCCCATGAAGTGATGGGACCAGACGCCATGATCTTCGTTTTCTGAATGTTGAGCTTTAAGCCAACTTTTTCACTCTGCTCTTTCACTCTCATCAAGAGGCTTTTGAGTTCCTCTTCACTTTCTGCCATAAGGGTGGTGTCATCTGTATATCTGAGGTTATTGATATTTCTCCTGGCAATCTTGATTCCAGCTTGTGCTTCTTCCAGCCCAGCGTTTCTCATGATGTACTCTGCATATAAGTTAAATAAGCAGGGTGACAATATATAGCCTTGATGTATTCCTTTTCCAATTTCGAACCAGTCTGTTGTTCCATGTCCAGTTCTAACTGTTGCTTCCTGACCTGCATACAAATTTCTCAAGAGGCAGGTCAGGTGGTCTGATATTCCCATCTCTTTCAGAATTTTCCACAGTTTATTGTGATCCACACAGTCAAAGGCTTTGGTATAGTCAATAAAGCAGAAATAGATGTTTTTCTGGAACTCTCTTGCTTTTTCGATGATCCAGCGGATGTTGGCAATTTGATCTCTGGTTCCTCTGCCTTTTCTAAAACCAGCTTGAACATCAGGAAGTTCACGGTTCACATATTGCTGAAGCCTGGCTTGGAGAATTTTAAGCATTACTTTACTATCGTGTGAGATGAGTGCAATTGTGCGGTAGTTTGAGCATTCTTTGGCATTGCCTTTCTTTGGGATTGGAATGAAAACTGACCTTTTGCAGTCCTGTGTCCACTGCTGAGTTTTCCAAATTTGCTGGCATATTGAGTGCAGCATTTTCACAGCATCATCTTTCGGGGTTTGAAATAGCTCAACAAGCTCCTTGTATATCCCTTTGGCTAAGACTGGCTTATTTACTTATATCACCCCCATCCTAGTGCCCAGGAACAGAGATGAAGCCCCAAATCTTTACTCCACATGTGGAGGGTGAGATTTGAGAAGCAGACCCCTGATATCAGCTGTCTCTGTGTCATCCAGCCCTCTTGCCTGCCTCACCCTTGAGAGCACAGTCTCCAATTCTGGAAGGATCTGTGGAGATGGCATGAGCTGGAAACCAAACCAAGTCAGAGAAGCAGTGTTGAAAGGCACTGTGAAGGTCTCTTGTACCATCGTTATTCAGCAAATGTTAATTGAGCACTTAGAGAATGCCAGGTAATTCTTAAAACCTGGTGGAAGGTGAAGCAATGAGATTAGTTTACTTCCACAGTGGTCAATCTCTTCTTTTATTGTCCATGTTTAAATCATTAGAAATTTCATTCATGCAATGAATCAAAATCTTCCCCCTGATAACTTGTATCTTTTGATTTGGATATTAGCTTAAACTGCATTTAATTAAACCATAGGAATTTAGTGTAAAAAATTAGGGAAAATATATAGATGAACATATAATCTTAGGTCAGGAGAGATTTTTCTAAATTTGACATAAAAGGAAAAATTGAATGAAAATGTTGATAGATTAAAAATTAAATAAAAATGTATGGATTTGGCAATATAAAAATTAGAAATACACATATAATAACTCAAAGGCAAGAAGCAAAATGAAAAGAAATATTTGCAACCTGGATAACAGATAAAGAGCTAACAGTCA
>NW_011495018.1:19839381-19844114 GCF_000754665.1 Bison bison bison
TGAAGGTCTCTTGTACCATCGTTATTCAGCAAATGTTAATTGAGCACTTAGAGAATGCCAGGTAATTCTTAAAACCTGGTGGAAGGTGAAGCAATGAGATTAGTTTACTTCCACAGTGGTCAATCTCTTCTTTTATTGTCCATGTTTAAATCATTAGAAATTTCATTCATGCAATGAATCAAAATCTTCCCCCTGATAACTTGTATCTTTTGATTTGGATATTAGCTTAAACTGCATTTAATTAAACCATAGGAATTTAGTGTAAAAAATTAGGGAAAATATATAGATGAACATATAATCTTAGGTCAGGAGAGATTTTTCTAAATTTGACATAAAAGGAAAAATTGAATGAAAATGTTGATAGATTAAAAATTAAATAAAAATGTATGGATTTGGCAATATAAAAATTAGAAATACACATATAATAACTCAAAGGCAAGAAGCAAAATGAAAAGAAATATTTGCAACCTGGATAACAGATAAAGAGCTAACAGTCAACATTAAAAATGTTTACAGTCAATAAACAAAGAATAATACTGATGGAGAAAAATGGGCAAAAGACACAGATAGGCAATTCACAAAAAGAGATTTAAAAAGCCAAATATGGAAGAAAATATATTTAACTTCACTAATAATCCAAAACAAACAAATTAAAACAAAACACCACATTTCAGTTACCAATCCGACAAGCCATTTTAAAGTCACAGTACCCAGTACTAGGGAGAATGTGGGAAAACACAGGTGCATTGGTGGCACAGTCAAGGGAGCCATTTGGTCACACACACCAAAAACAACACAATAAAGCCCTTTAAAATGTTCATAACCCTTTAAATCCTAGAACTTCCACTTCTAGGACTTTATATTAAAGAAATCCTCAAGAGTGTGCACAAAAATTTATGTGCGAGGCTGCTTTTCCCAGCATTCACTGTACTAGAGAAAAACAGAGGAAAAATAAAATTTCATAAATAAATTATGGTTAATCCTTAGAATTCTGAATTCAAGTTTAGAATACTTGAAAATGATGTTGCAACTATCGTATATAGGATGGATAAACAACAAGGTCTGACTATACAGCACAGAGAACTATATTCAATATCCTCTGATAAACCCTAATGGAAAAGAATGTATGTAACTGAATCACTTTTCTGTACAGCAGAAATTAACACAACACTGTAAATCAACTATACTTCCGTAAAATAAAATTTTTTTTAAAGTAAAAGGAAATGATGTGGAAAAATATGACTGTGAAAGTTGTTTATAATAGTGAGCCATTAAGCCAGTTTTCAGGCTATGTTCTCTCAAAAGTTTTATATTTATATATACACATGTGTGTATATTTGCTAGGGGAAAAAAAAAAGGTTATAACTCAATGGGTTAATAGATAATTGTAAGAGATAGAATTAGCGATAATTACTCACCACTACCACCATTTCTCTCTCTCTCTCTCCTCTGTAATTTTCTAATTTTTTTTGCAATGAATACAAGTTTTTTTTCCTAATCATAATGTTTTTATATTTAAGCTAAGATTACATGCCGTGTTTTTTTAAGGAACTCCACCACACAATTAGTCTATGTTAAGACTTTCACAAAAAATAAAGCCCAAGGAATTACCCCCTAGTCTTCTATATCTGACTTTTGGGACCTAAATACCATCTTTTGCATTACCTACAGAGTGTCATTCATTTCTGACTTAGAGCCTCCTGGGGTCCTTTCAACCCCACGCTGCTGTGGACACCTTAGCTTTCTGATTCTGTACATTTGGGAAATTTGATAAGCACGCTTTCTCTTCCCTCCTCTCTTCCCCAAGGGCACAGAATTGAAGACGGGCCACTGCAGGGTCATTTCCCTTCTCTGATCCTGCCTGGGCAGTAGGTCTGGAAGGATGAGAGACAGAGCGATTTACCAAGTCAACCCTCAGCACCAACTGGGAGCAGGATGGCAGGGGAAGGGAAACAGAATCAAAACAGGGAGATTATATGGAGGAGCCACAGAAAAACATTCTGCCTCCAATCTGATTACAGAGAGGGAGAAGTCAAACCTCTGGGGCCAGCTCTCCTGGCTGCCTGCCCCATCCACAGACCCAGGCACCGTGGGGACCCACTCTGCATCACTCACTTAAATGGCAACAACATCTGACAGACAGAGCACCAAGCCGTGGCCCCGTGTGTCCCTAATGTGGTTAGAGTCGGAGAAATTATTCATCAGAGGATATACTAAAGCGCTTAGTGTCCCCTGGATGCATTAGGGGCAGGTTCTGTCAGCCTCCGTGAAGCACCTCTACGTGTTTATCCTGAAAACTCCCGAGCTGGCTCCACACTGATGCTCCATTACTCATCTCCATGACTCACAGTCACGTGGCCTTATCACAGCCCCTTTTCTCTCTTCATGCCCTCCAGGACTTTTTGAGGCTGCTTACCACCCTCTTCCTAAGTGCCACAGTCTCTAGCGAAGATGCAAAGGGCCCCCACTTGCTGTCCTCACCCACATCCTCCCACACACATCTTTCCACACCCCCTGCCTGCCCAATCAGTCCCTGTTCCCCAGCATCACCACCTGTCCTTCCTGTCCTTCTGGGCTTGGCTACCTTAACCTTAACCCTTCTCTTGATGTCTGCCCAGTTCTCTCTGCCCAGTTTTCATCAGTGGAAAATGGGCCCCTCTCAAGGGCTCTCCCAGAACTTTTTTTTATTGAGTTATAGTTGATATACAATGTAAGTTATAATATAGTGATTCACAATTGTTAAAGGTTATACTTTATTGACTGTGCCAAAGCCTTTGACTGTGTGGATCACAATAAACTGTGGGAAATTCTGAAAGAGATGGGAATACCAGACCACCTGACTTGCCTCTTGAGAAATCTGTATGCAGGTCAGGAAGCAACAGTTAGAACTGGACATGGAACAACAGACTGGTTCCAAATAGGAAAAGGAGTATGTCAAGGCTGTATATTGTCACCCTGTTTATTTAACTTATATGCAGAGTACATCATGAGAAACGCTGGACTGGAAGAAACACAAGCTGGAATCAAGATTGTCGGGAGAAATATCAATAACCTCAGATATGCAGATGACACCACCCTTATGGCAGAAAGTGAAGAGGAACTTAAAAGCCTCTTGATGAAAGTGATAGTGGAGAGTGAAAAAGTTGGATTAAAGCTCAACATTCAGAAAACGAAGATCATGGCATCCGGTCCCACCAATTCATGGGAAATAGATGGGGAAACAGTGGAAACAGTGTCAGACTTTATTTTTCTGGGCTCCAAAATCACTGCAGATGGTGACTGCAGCCATGAAATTAAAAGACGCTTACTCCTTGGAAGGAAAGTTATGACCAACCTAGATAGCATATTCAAAAGCAGAGACATTACTTTGCCAACAAAGGTTCGTCTAGTCAAGGCTATGGTTTTTCCTGTGGTCATGTATGGATGTGAGAGTTGGACTGTGAAGAAGGCTGAGCACCAAAGAATTGATGCTTTGGAACTGTGGTGTTGGAGAAGACTCTTGAGAGTCCCTTGGACTGCAAGGAGATCCAACCTGTCCATTCTGAAGGAGATCAGCCCTGGGAGTTCTTTGGAAGGAATGATGCTAAAGCTGAAACTCCAGACTTTGGCCACCTCATGCGAAGAGTTGACTCATTGGAAAAGACTCTGATGCTGGGAGGGACTGGGGGCAGGAGGAGAAGGGGACAACAGAGGATGAGACGGCTGGATGGCATCACTGACTGGATGGATGTGAGTCTGGGTGAACTCCGGGAGTTGGTGATGGACAGGGAGGCCTGGTGTGCTGTGATTCATGGGGCCGCAAAGAGTCGGACACGACTGAGCGACTGATGTGATCTGATCTGATACTCCATTTATGGGCTTCCCTGGTAGCTCAGCTGATAAAGAATCCGCCTGCAATGCAGGAGACCCCGGTTCAATTCCTGAGTCGGGAAGATCCCTTGGAGAAGGGATAGGCTAGCGACTCCAGTATTTTTGGGCTTCCCTGGTAGCTCAGACGGTAAAGAATCTGCCTGCAATGCAGGAAACCTAGGTTCCATCCCTGGGTTGGGAAGATCCCCTGGAGGAGAGCATGGCAACCCACTCCAGTGTTCTTGCCTGGAGAATCCCCATGGACAGAGGAGCCTGGAAGGCTTCAGTCCATGGGGTTGCAAAGAGTTGGACACAACTGAGTGACTAAGCAAGCACACATACACACATACTCCTTTTACGGTTTTGAAATACTAGCTATATTCCCTCTGTTGTAGAGTGTATCCTTGTAGCTTATTTCATACCTAAGTTTGTATCTCCCACACCCCTACCTCCATATTGCCCCTCCCCCTTCCCTCTTCCCACTGACAACCACTAGTCTGTTCTCTGTATCTGTGAGTCTGCAATTTTTGTTATATGCACTAGTTTGTTGTATTTTTTATATTCCACATATAAGTGTTATCATACAGTATTTGTCTTTCTCTGTCTGACTTATTTCACTTAATATAATACCTTCCAAGTCCATTCATGTTGTTGCAAATGACAAGATCTCATTCTTTTTTATGACCAAGTAAGAGTTGGACTGTGAAGAAAGCTGAGTGCTGAAGAATTGATGCTTTTGAACTGTGGTGTTGGAGAAGCCTCTTGAGAGTCCCTTGGACTGCAAGGAGGTCCAACCAGTCCATCCTAAAGGAGACCAGTCCTGGGTGTTCATTGGAAGGACTGATGCTGAGGCTGAAACTCCAGTACTTTGGCCACCTCATGCG
>NW_011495018.1:19844214-19852288 GCF_000754665.1 Bison bison bison
AACAGAGGGTGAGATGGCTGGATGGCATCACCGACTCGATGCACATGAGTTTGGGTGAACTCTGGGAGTTGGTGATGGACAGGGAGGCCTGGCGTGCTGCGATTCATGGGGTTGCAGAGTCGGACACAACTCAGCGACTGAATTTAACTGAATATCCCATCATGTATATGTACACCACATCTTTTTCTTTTCATCTGTTGATGGACACTTAGGTTGCTTCCATACCTTGGCTATTGTAAACGGTGCTGCTAGGACTATTGGGTGCTTGCATCTTTTCAAATTAGTGTTTTGGGGTTTTTTGGATATATGCCCAGGAGTGGAATTGCTGGGTCATATGATAGTTCTATTTTTAGTTTTTTGAGAAATCTCCATACTGTTTCCATAGGGCTTCACCAATTTACATTCCCACCACAAGGCACTTTCTTTTTCTTTTTCTCCAGCACTTTCCAAACAAGCATGTAAGGGTAGTCAGGTGGGAGAGGCAGCGTGGTGGCAGGTGGAGAGCTATCATGAGGGAGATTATCAGCTCCTACAGAGAGCAAAGACCACCATCTCCTGCTCCTTCATGCTTTGCATACAGCATAAAACCAAGTACATGGCCCGAGTGTGCATTGGCTTGGGTTTCCTGTACTCTGATTCCTTATGAAAAGAATAATTTTAATATTATTTCTAATAACCACTATTAAACACTTAGCTACCTAATATTTTGAAGGCCTGAGCTTAGGAAAAGATCTCTACCAAAGAAACTCATTATAATTATATTATTATCATCAGTAGTAGTTTAGTGATCACCTTCATTTACTATGTATCTGCTATGAACCAGGTCCATTCTATGCATTCTATATATACTGTTTTTAATATTACAATAATACCTCAAGGTAAGTCCTAACTCTGTGTGATAAATGGGAAAATTAAGACAAAGAGAGATACAGTGATTTACCTAAGGTCTAATTGCTCCAGATTGTGAAGTTAGGATTTAAACCTGAGATCTAACTCCATATTCCCATTCTCTCCACTCTTCAGTGTTTTCTGGTAAACTTTAAGATGTTTCCTGCAGATTGTGAATTTCTGGGCTCTACTTAAGTATTTTTATTGGGGGAGAGCAGTGTCATGGGTAGGAACAGGATCCTGTAGTTAGGTACACTGGGTTTAAATCCTGGCTCAAGGATGACTAGCTGTGAGCCCTTGTTCAGGGCACTCATCCTCTTCATGGCTGAGTTTCCTCACCTGTGAAAAGGCAAGTTAGCTCAGTGACATCCCAGCTATTGCACTTCTGGGTGCTATGCATGTTAAGGCAATGAGCTCATTAATCCCCAAGAACAGCCCAACAAGAAAGGCATAATCAACTTGGCAGGGAGACTTTTGAGGTGAAGAGTTGGAAAGAGTTTTGAAACCACCACAACTTGGAAGATCCCTCAGAATTTTTTTTAATTCAAAAGTAGCTTGTAGATTGTTTGTAAACTGTTTTATGGTTTATAGAATGCTTATGATGAGCATATGTTCAGAGACATTGGGTTTACCAGTTGGCCTAGCAACCTGAGACCTATTTGTCAGGGCATGATAGGCAGAAGGGAGCCCTGTGATTTTAGTAGCTCATTTAAAATCCTTCCTTCAACAGGTCCTTAATGCCAGTAGGTCAAAGTTCAATGCCTGAACTTGCCCTATAGGAATCCTATCAAGCTAGCCTCAGGTCAAATTATCAGTCATTATCTCAAACACTAACCTTCCACTCCTGCATACCACAAGCTTCTATTTATACCCAACTCTAATGTCCCCTGTCTAGTAGAGCCCTCACTGATTTCTGTGAAAGAAGGTCATTGTTACTCCACCCTTGTTACCAAGGTCCTTATGAACACCTCTCTCTACTGCAGTGCTTCTTAACATCGTGTGCTAATTAAAGGTTTATGTGTCTGTCTCCTCTCTTAGTCAGGGATAGTGAGCTGCTTAAGGGTTGGGGCCACATCCTAGTCATTTTCCACCCTGTACGTGTCAAGTACTGAGTACATAAATCAGTAAATAACTTTCAATGTTAGTGAAAAAAATCACTCAGGCAAACCAAAATTTTGTTTGATCTTAATAAACAGTAGCCCCCTCAACCTCATCATCCTCAAGACCATGAAGATTTCACCAATAGAGCCTGTGTATCTGAGAAAACTTAAGACCCTTGATGGAAGATTTCCTTGCATTGTTCTCCTAAATAATCAGTGTCAATCAAAAGGCTTTCTCAGAGGTCTCAAATATAACTATCTTCCTCATACAGTCAATCTGCTATGAGACGGCAAAAGCACAAGGACATTCAAAGGTTGATATATTGCTCTTGCAGGAACATGGACACCTGTGTTCACAGGGACAGCACATGGTAGGCACCCTGGTAAATATTTGCAGCATGATGAATATTTACGGTGTAAGGCAGCTCTCCCATGTTGCCAGCTTGGAAGTCAACTGTCCACACACCTCTGGTTCAACCACTTCAGTTATGAAGGAGCGAGTGGCATTGCAAGGGAAAAAAGCATTGTCAGAAGACTCAGGTTCAAGTCCTAGCCCTGCTACTTAGCAGCTGGGTGACTTCAGGTAGATCACTTGCCTCTCTGGGAAAGTGTCCTCATCTGTAAAGTGGGGTTAATTCCCCTTGTTTTGTGGGGACACCACAAAATCAGTACATCAGAAGGTATCTAGCATAGGTCTGACGGGGTGGTCCGTGAACATCTGTAGGGTATGAACTTGGTTCTGTGGCTTTGCTCAAGTTCTTTCATGATGCTCAGCTTCAGGATCAAGAATTGTATTCATATCCATCTTGCTGTTGCTGCTGTTTAGTTTCTGAGTCATGTCCAACTCTTTCACAACCCCATGGACTGTAGCCTGCCAGGTTTTCCGTCTGTGGGATTTCCAAGGCAAGAATACTGGAGTGGGTTGCCATTTCCTTCTCAGGAGGTCTTTCCAACCCAAAGATCAAACCTGCATCTCTTGCATTTGCAGGTGGGTTCTTTACCACCGAACCACCTGGGAAGCCCCCATAACCATATACCAGCATCCAAAACAAGAGGATGAAGGGAAAGTAGAGAACAGAAAGGAAAGACTGATTCCTTGGAAGAAAGATGCTTTATCCAACTGGACTAGAGGTGGAACTAAGAAAATCTCAGGGAAAACCATCACATACACACATACCTCGGACACCAAGTGTGACACTGGGGATAAATTCAGAGACGCATCCAGTTTATTTTGGCTCTATAAAATCTGACAAAGTACTTCCCTTATGGGAACCACTTACCATGTGTGCCCAATTTTATGCCATTCACATCATTAAATAAAATGTTGGCTTCTGTTGGTTATAGGTCAGTATGCATGCTGCATCTCATACATTGCCTATTTGTTGCAGTCAATCAGTTGCTATTTTTTAAAATGAAAGAGGAGTATGTTGACTCTGGCTTTTGTTCATATTTGTGATCAAAGAAAGGACAACTTAAAAAATATTTGGATGCACCCATTCATATGACAATTAATCAACAAAAAATGCAAAATAACAAATGTTGGTGAGGATATGGAGAAACTGGAATCCTTGTGCATTGCTAGTGGGACTTTAGACTGGTACGGCCACTATGGAAAACATCATAACAGTTCCTCCAAAAGTTAAACATAAAAATAGCATATAGGGACTTCCCTGGTGGTCCAGTGGCTAAGACTCCACACCTCCAGTGCAGTGGGCCTGGGTCCAATGCCTGGTCAGGGAGCCAGATCCCACATGGTCAAACTAAAACCTGGCACAGCCAAATAAATAAATAAATACATTTTTAAAATACTATATAATCCAGCCATTCCACCTCTGGATATACATCCTAAGGATTAAAGGCAGAAACTGAAACAGATACTTATACACCAGTGTTCATAGTAGCATCATTCATAGTAGCCAAAAGTTGGATACAACCACCCAAATGTCCTACAAAAGATGAACTAATAAACAATATGTAGTATATACATAAAGTGGAATATTACTCAGCCTTAAAAAGGAAGGAAATTCTGATACAATGCTACAACATGGATGAATCTTGATGACATCATGCTAAGTGAAATAAGCCAGACATACAAGGACAATTACTGCAAGATTCTACTTGTACGAGGCAAGTAGAACAGCCAAATTCATACAGACAGAAAGTAGAATGGTGGCTACGAAGGGCAAAGAGGAAGAGGCAATATAGGATTATTGTGAATGGGTACAGAATTTCTGTTTGGGGTGATGCAAAGCTCTGGAGCTAAACAATGATGATGACTATTCAACCTTGTGAATATATTTGACATCACTGAATTCTACCAAACATGGTTAAAACAGTAAACTTTATGCTTTGTCTATTGTACCACAATTTTTAAAAACTTTAAAATACAGATGGAATATATTTCTATGATGCAGTGATTGGGATGGCTCTTAATTTCTCCTTATTTCAATATAATTGCTGGCAAATTGGCAATGAGCGAAACATCTCAATGTCAGTGCATTTCTGGAGACCTGCATTTGGAGGGATCCTGAAGGGACAGTCTTTTCAATTCCTCTTCATGAAGTCCCCAAATCCTGCCAACAGGGTTGGCAAAAAGTCAAAGGAGCCCATTCCTTCTGGAGCCTGGGACTCCCTGGCAGGTCCTTAATGGAAAACAAACCCACCATCATCCTTTTCTGAGCTTCTATATCCAGTCACCAAATGACCAGCCGGGGCTCCTCAGAATCCAGTTAGGTAGCCAGAAAAAATTCAACAGACTGGTGATATAGACCTAATAGCTTAACAGGCTACCTCTCCCAGAAATCATATTTGCAATCTCATTGAGTTTTCTGGAAACAATAGTTTAAATTGAAATGGCAAATACAAATCTGCTCTCTCAACAAATATTTGTTGCTATGGGACACACAGCAACATAGCAATAGAATACTTTTCCTTTCAAGGATGTTTGGGTCACATGCTGCAGGTAGCTGCAGATCAGGCCTGAGTCCATCAACTGCAAAGGAAAGAACAGAATGTGGAACATGGCAGAGAACCAAGGGCACCTCTGTTTCATGTCAGTCTCAGCCTATAGATCAAACCAGTCAGTCCTAAAAGAAACTGACCCAGAATATTCATTGGAAGGACTGATGCTAAAGCTGAAGCTCCAATATTTTGGCCATATGATTCGAAGAGCCGACTCATTGGAAAAGACTCTGATGCTGGGAAGGATTGAGGGCAGAAGGCAAGGGGGACAACAGATGATGAGATGATTGGATGGCATCACCAACTCAATGGACATGAGTTTGAACAAACTCCGGGAGATAGTGAAGGACAGGGAAGCCTGGCATGCTGCAGTCCATGGGATCACAAAGAGTCAGACAGGACTGAGAAATGAAACAACAGCCTATAGGTAGTGAGGCTAGAAATGCCAGGAGGCACTCACCTGGACCCAGGTTCCGTTCAGAACTTATGTTGTGACTGGACCACCCCTTGTGGTGCAAATTGTGACTGCAAGACACCCTCAGCAATAACTATCAGGAAGTTTTGAAAGATAGTGTTTGTTACTCACAAGTCCAAAAGGTACACAGCACTCCTGAGGCCACACAGCAAGGTTCTCTGGGCAGGGGTGGGGGAGAACGAGCCTGGGGTTTTGTTTTCACTGGAGCTGAGGGTGAGGCCTAGGGTTTCATAGGCTTACTCTTTATCAGTGAATTTAAAACATAAGAGTGGGAATTAAAGCTCAAAGAGAAAAGAACTGCACCACGAGGCAGTCATCAAAACCAACTGAAGATCTCTGAAACAAAGAAACTGGCCTGGGAAACTGTGGCTGGCAGTGTGTTCACTCAACATGTTTACTGGAGGGCGCCGTCTTTCAAGTGGAAGCCTGAACAATCCAAGCTTAAATCAGGCACTCACCTTACAAAACGCAAAACCAACTGTGAAGGCTCAGTGCTTCACTCTCTAAGCCTCTAAGCGCAAGTCCCCCAGCCTGTAACCGAGACTCTTGGTTAGCGTTCTCTCTGGGGCCTTTTCAGATCTAAATTGCACTGATTACGCTCTGCTATGATATTCAACAGCTCAGCTCCAGCCACAAAAGCCTCTCAAGTTTCTCACCTGAGCCACATTTCAAACAGAGGGCTTGGTGAGTAAATAACACTGCCTTCCCACCCAGTTAATCCCATAGGTTTCCTGAACAAGGGCAAGGCCAGTGTTGTGGTTATTGGATCACCGCCCACCCCCACTCCCACCACCACCACCACCACCAGGTTCCAGCCAAATTCCATTAACTCAAAGCTGGTCTTTTAAAACAGACTGAAACTCATTCCCAGATGAGCCGGGACAGAGCCCTAGAGGAACCTTGTTTTTGCTGGCCAAAAGCAGAAAGGATGAGTGCCCCAAAATGGCTTTGGCCCAAGAGGGTAAGGCGTTGATCCTTGAAGGAGGCAGAAAAGGAACTGGGAGAGGGGGTGGTTGGTTCTATGAAGAGAAGGCGCCACGGCAAGGTGTTCCTCCTCTCTCAGCCCTCCCAGGCAGCTCAGGCCACAGCCCTCTCTGACAAGCAATCAGGCAGAAGCATGGAAGGAAGGACTGAAGGGGAACCTTGGGCTCAGGGCAAGGTGCCCAGCACCCACTCAACTGACTGAATAAGCCCGCCCAAGAGCATCAGAGAAGCTGCCAGCCCTCAAGCACTTAGAGCGGGTCCAGCCTGTGCTATAGGCTGGGCAGCCATTATCTCCTTTAATTTTCAAGCTGAAATAGAAACTCTTATCCTTTCTTTGTGATAGGACTGAGATACGAAGATATAGGCTGACCATGCAAGAAAGCAAATGTGTAGCTCCTTTTAGCTCCCCTGAAAAGTGACATTTTTAGACTCAATTCATGCCATGCATTTCACTCACTTTCGACGGAGCCCTCATCATTTTCCTTATTAGAGGTAGAGACCTCGGCATAATCCCCACTTTTCCCTGCCTCTGTCCTTAGAACAGATGGGAACACAACTGAGGCCTCTCCAGATTGAACTTGAGTGCGAGGCTCATGTGTCTTGTCCATCCTGGATACCAAGTGAACTGAGCCAACAAGGCCACGTGGGTGACACAAGAGAAAACCATCCGAACACAGGATGTTTTGCAAAAGGTTCCTTCCCAGGGAAGGACCACCAGATACCCTATCTCCAACCTCCAGGCCTGGGGGCGAGCAGGGCTGACGCTTGCCTATTGTCTGTGACTAACACTGGGGCCAGACTTTGCAGTGTATAAGCCCCGTGTATTTTCTTGCTCTTATGGAGTCAGTTGCCTTGAAAATACCCAACAGCTGTGCATTCCACAGTCGACTGTACATTAATCATGCATCACAGGGGAAAGTGCCATCGTTGCTTCCAAATCTGCTAACACACAGACGTGCACCCAGCTTCTGAGCTGCTAGGATGTAAAGACAGGCCTCCCAACTCCAGCTGGTCCCTTTCTGTACGCTGTAAAGCCTCAGACATCTGGCTAGAAAGATTGGCAAGGATGCAGTCCCTTGGCTGTGATGTGTGTCATAAGGGTTGGGGTGCCTCTGACAAAACCCGGCTCACCCTCCCCAGACCTGAGATGGTCCAGGGCACCCACCTCATCCCTTTTCTTTCTCCCTCTATTTTCTTTCAGTCTCTCTCATAGTCAGTCTCTCTCTTGTCTATGACTCTCTCCTTCCAACAGTTCAGGACAGGACATGTTAAAAAGAATTAGACTCACAATATTCATTTAAGAACAACACAGCGGTTTCTATCTGAAGGCCTACCATGTGCTTGGCCCTGCTCTGAGCCTCAGAAACACCCTGTAAGCTGTGCTTCTCTACCAAGGAAGAAGCAAAATCAACTGGGAAGGAAAGGACCTTCCCAAGTCACAGAGCTGGGAAGTGGCAGAGCTGTGACTCAAACCCTGATCTGGTTGATTCCCTCATCACACTTTTTTTTCATTCCCACAATTCCATCAGGTCCTCCAGCCATTACTGTTTCCTGGTCAGGATCCTGAAGCCCGGAAATAAAAATGACTCACCAGAGAGGCCAGGCCAGAAGGGGCAGAGGCGGGGCCAGAGGCCAGAAGCCAGGCCAGAAGGGGCAGAGGCGGGGC
>NW_011495018.1:19852597-19871135 GCF_000754665.1 Bison bison bison
GGGGCGGGGCCATGAGGGCGGGGCAGGGAGGAGGAGTGTCAGAGCGAGAGGAGCCTGTGAGGAAGCTTATTGCAGAAGGAAACTATGTTGTGAAACGTTTAATTGTTGCACTTGGGGGTAATTTATTATCAGGGAAATTAAGTGATGCCATTAGCCTCCTGTCGCTTTCCAAAATAAATCTGTCAGAGTGGGGTGAGGGAGGGAAAGGGAGATGAGAGCCTCTCTGCTTTAGTTTTTCTGCTGATTGCCAAATGGAGGTTCGGGCTGCATTTATCTATGGGAAGGGAGTTGGCCACGGTCCTGGGTGCGCCTCTCTGCTACATTCAGCCCCTCTACAGCCACATTTCCATATCAGAACAAAAACGAGCCCAGCTTGAGAAAATGGGGCAAGTGCCCAGTCAACGCGGAAAGAGACCAGAGGCCTAGGAGCTGGAGCCAGTTCTGCCACCAACTGGCTCTGGGGCCTCTGGCAACTCATGCCCCAACTCACAGATGAGTCTCAGATGGCCTTGCCCTCCCCGCCAACGTCCCCTAAGTCTGATCCAAATTTCAATAATGCTTGTGCCTAACTCCAACATTTGGCTCATAAGGAGAGTTCAATCACTGGCAGTGGTCTTCTTCCCTCCCGACTGCCCGGTACACTGCTATCTGGGTCTAACAGATGTGGTCCTGAGGGAGCCATGGTGACCAGAACTGGAGCCCAGATCTGAGTCCTCAGCCAGTGCTCAAAGCCCCTGCCCGGCCCTGTCATCTCCTCCTGTGTGGGCCCAAGGACCACTCCACAGGCTCCTCAATCACCCACATCCCCTGTCTATTACTTCCTCCTTTGCATCTGAACTAGTCCAGAGCCTGCTGCTGCTACTAAGTCACTTCAGTTGTGTCCGACTCTGTGTGACCCCATAGACGGCAGCCCACCAGGCTCCCCCGTCCCTGGGATTCTCCAGGCAAGAACACTGGAGTGGGTTGCCATTTTCTTCTCCAATGCATCAAAGTGAAAAGTGAAAGTGAAGTCGCTCAGTCATGTCCAACCCTCATCGACCCCATGGACTGCAGGCTTCCAGGCTCCTCTGTCCATGGGATTTTCCAGGCAAGAGTACTGGAGTGGGGTGCCATTGCCTTCTCCGAGTCCAGAGCCTAACCAAAGGCAAAAGTACTTTTTTGTATTCCCAGTCCTTAACACTCAGCAGGTACCAAATATATATTTGTTGCCTTAATTGATCGCTCTGTAACATGAAATTTCTCACTTAGCTGAGCAGATAACCAGGTCATAACGAAAAGACAGAGATCTGCCTTTTTCACAGAAACTCTAAATATCTGGAGAAAAGCTGATGATCTCATAATTTCAGTCAAGAGAAGCCAAATTATACTCCTCTACCCAAGAGCTCCAATTTCCTCAGCAACTCCATGGGAGCTCCAAAGAGATGAATGCCACCAACTGACAAGGGTGCCAGAGGCCACGGGCCACAGAAATCAGCCTTCCACAGATGCCCAGCCCTGGCCATGGACCCAGGGAGCGGCAATCTCTCTCCTGGCATGGTTTCCTGGTCATTTCCTCATCTATAATGTGATAACAGAGCAGTTCGTGCAAGCAGAGCCCAAGCCCAGGCACCATGTGAGATCTTCTGTAGGATTCAGTCCCAGAGAATCAGGACACTTCATGGTCCAAACAGGCACCAAGCTCAAAGCCAAGGGATCCCAACTCTGTCACATACAGAGATTTAAGACATGTGCCTGCCATCATCAAGGAATTATCTTGGGTCCCCAGTCACGGTTTGTGTGCTAAGGGTGAGACTTCCCCACCATGGACAATGTGTCTGACAATGTCTCCCCCAGTCCACCACCAGCCTTTACTCAGTAATTCACAGCTAGAAGAAACACACACCCTAGACAGCGTCTGGGTAGTTTTGTAAATCAATAAATAGCTTTGTTTACCATCAACCACTCAAACTATTTGAAGATATGCCTGCCAGGGGAGCCAGTGAATACCAGCTGGGATTCAGATGCCTGACCCAAGCTCTGCACATCCTGGTTCCCATTCTCCTAACATGAGGGTGGAGGGTAGAGCCACCCCCACCTCTTGAATGATGGCTGCCTGGATCCCTTATCTATATCTGCTGTTAGCTAGAGGATATCAAGCAAGTCCCCCAAATCTATGTGATAAATTTGTCTCAAATTCTAAAATGCACTCAAGTCACCTGGTAAGCTATTATTAAAACACAGATTTTGATATAGTGGGACTGGAGAGGGACCTGAAATTCTGCATTTCTAACAAGCTCTACTACTTGTTAGAAATGTAGATGCTACTGGTCTGCAGACCACACTTTGAGTACCAATGCTCTAAACTCTCTTGAGTCCCAGTTTGGTCCATAGAATGGGACTCACGCTAGCTACCTCCCCAGGTTGTTGGAAATTAAGCACCAAGATACATGTGAAGGACTCAGCAAAGCATTTGGCACATAATGGGGTATGTAGTAAATGTGTGTTTAACCTTCCCTGCATGCCATACCCTTCCAGCTGACCCCTGAGCCAGTGATTCTGGACCTTGCTTGGCTAATAGACCCCTCTGAGAACCTGATGAAAACTAAAGGCTCTTCAGCAGTTAGGAGGGGCAAGGCTGTGCTGTGCTAACACAATCTCTGTGGTTTAACACAAACAAAGTAAACTTCCTGCTCCTGCTCTATGTCCAGTGTGGGTCAGCAGAGCTCTTCTTGTTGTGGTCTTTCAGAGACTCAGCCTGATAGAGACGCCATCTCAATGTACAAATCCATGAGCATCCTGGTGGAGGAAAGGCACAGGCTAACTCACACCTGGCACTTCCAGTACCTGCCCGGAAGTGACCTACAGCATCTCCATTCACATTCCAAAGGCCACAACAAGTCCCAAGGCAACGCCTCCCCTTCAAAGGGGCCAAAGAAGTATTTGGTGAAGAACCCTAAGGATTACCATTGACCTACTTCCCAGGGAAAAGAAAACAATATAAGCTTTCCCATAATTCCAAGAGGTCCACAGGACACCCCACCCCACCCCCCACCAAGGCAGGTCCACCCTTTACACTTTCTTATCAGGTCAAAGCAGATTGAAAAGAAGTCATGCTCATTCATCAATTCCATAAATGTCAACTGAGTATCTACCATGTCAGGCATATTCTGGGAGGTCCATGCCCTCACAGATCTTACAGAGGGGGTAAACAGATAATAAATGAGGAAGTTGCAGAGGGTAGGAAGTACTGTGAAGGTCATGAACAACAATCTGATGTCACAGAGTAACCAGGAGGTAGAGAGAGCCCTCCTTTAGATGGAGTGCTCAGGAAAGGCCACTTTGAGAGGAGATACTTGAAATCAGAAGTGAAGGATCAGAAGGAGCCAGGCTAAAAGAAGAACATTCCAGGCAGAGGGAATAGCAAGGGCCAAGGCCATGTGGCACAGAGATCCGTGTGCTGGATGGATGGACAGGCCAGTGTGCCAAGGGCTAAGTCAGTCAAGTGGGCAGTGGCAGGAGCTGTGGTGGGAGGTGGAGTCAGAGGGGTCAGCAGGGGCTCGACTGCGCAGACTCTGGGTGTGTGTTTATGCCACCTGACCCAGCTCCTGGGTGTCCTTCCCCACTGCCAGGGGAGTCAGAGACATCCTGAAGACCATGGAACCAACTGGAATCTTAGGACAGCACAGCCTGATGCTGAAGTCAAGACTTTGAGAGCAGATGACCCTAGTGATAAACCCAGCAGTCTCGAGAACAAGATCCTCCACGAACACCCGCTTTCCCGATCTCATCTCTCCCTGCTACAACAGCCACTTGAGTGCTTTCTTCTATAACTCAACATCTCTCTCTTTTCTCTTGTAGGAAGACCCATGGTACTCTCCTCTCCTCCCCAGGGCTGCACCGGACTGGCCTCTGTGTCTCCAGAACAAGTTCTCTGCTTTCCTACCACCACAGCTATGATGTTCCTCCTTAAAATTCTGTTCCCTATCTCCCTCGCTGAACATGGACCATTCTTCCCACAGAAAACAGCTGAAATCCCACCTCCTTTCTGACACGTCTATGGATCACCCCCACACACACACACAGCTGGAGCCAGCAGACCTCTTCTTGAATTTTTACATCCTCTCCAGCACCACTGACTTGGCTAACGGCATTGGTTACTGTTTCCACACACACTTCTCATCTCTTCAAGAAAACTGTAAGCTCCTGGAGGGCAGGAATGATAACGACAAGCAAGCCCACCATGGGGACCCCCAAAGTGGTACTCAGAAAATGCTTTGACTTGGTAAGACAGAGGCAGCAAATTGGGAAACATGCCAACATTTGCCACCTGTGCCCAGACCCCCTGGATGACAAGCTTGGGCTCATCTCTGCACCCCTACCCCTTCACACAGGGCCTGGAGTTGGCCAGCACTCAATAAATGCTTGTGAAATAAACTTCCAGAGTCATCTTAGGCTGCTGTTGTGAAATAAACTTCTGGAGTCATCTTAGGCTGCTGATTTTGGATAAGTGACTTAACATCTCTGAACCTGGCTTCCTTATCTCTAAACCATGAATAACAAGTTCCTTCCACGTGAGGTTGTTTTGAAGACCATATGAAACATGAAAGGTTTTGGCAAATATGAGTTCTCATATATTATGAGTGGTTGAATGGATCACTTGTCATTTCCCAGTGGACACCACACCCAGTGAAGGATGTGAAGCAGAGAGTTGACTGAAGCACATCCTGCTGCCAGCCAGAACAGACCAGACCAAAGCAAAGAACAACAGGATCGTGTTTCAGAGGAGAGTGTTTCAGAGCAGAGTGTCCGTGCTTTGAAGGATGAGTGCCTTCTCACCTCAGGAGACCGAACTCCGTGGACTGCATCAACAGTTTCCTTGATATCTGGTTTCCAGGTGGTCTGAGCCCATAGGAGATCAGAAGTTGGGAGGAGAGAGAGGCTGGGGGATTTATCTCCCCAGCAACTTCCCTGATGGTCTTAGCTTGGCAGTGGCTGTGTTCCTCCACCCAAGGCCACAGCTGCTGGCTGGCAGCCCTCTCCTCTGTGTAGCTTGCTACAGCTTCCATCACTGCGCTCTCCCTGGAACCCTTCAGACACAGGTGTGGTGACAGTTTTCTGCTGATACTAATCTGGGGTCTTTCGTCACCCTGTTCAGTGTGCTTGAACCCTGCCCATACATTTGTAAATAGTCCACTCCATGAATTCGCCTTAATATCCAGCTTGATTATGATATCTGCTTCCTGAAATTCAACAGACAGACCTGGAAATCTAAAGAGCCGGGTTCTCATCCTGGCAATGTGACAGCTATGTGCTTTTGGGAAGCCCCCTCCCCTCTGGGCTTCTGTCTTTTCCTATGTACAGTGGTGACTTGACTAAGTGTCTCTAAAGCCCCTCTTATGCCACAACATTGTTCTCACAGATCTCCCAGGATCCCTAGGACAGTACTGTACAGAGAGACGGTGCTGGAAACTCCTTGGCCAAAGGCTGCTGGGGTTGAAAAAGGAGAGAGTGCCTGGGGAGCCCAAAGATTTGGAGGGAGGGTGTTGGGATCCTTAATTATTGGTTCAACTTAGGGACTAGACAGTGAAAGAATAAAATTACCTGGTGAGTACTTAGCTATCTGTATCAACCAGATTTCACCAAGAAATCGAACCAGTAGGGTGTTGAGCGGGAGGAGAGAGATTAAGCCAGAGAAATAGAGATTGCATGGAACTGGCTCGCATAACCATGGAGGCTGGCAAGTCCAAAATCTACAGGCCAGGCCACAGTCTAGAGATCCAGGAAAGGACTGAAGCTGCAGTTTGAGTCTGAAGGCAGTCTGCTGGCAGAAATTCCTCTTCTTCAGGCTTTTTCTATTAAGGAGGTCATTGCTCTATTTTATTGAGGCCTTCCACTGAAAGGATGAGGCTCACCCATATTATTGAGGCGAATGTGCTTTACTCAAAGCCTATTGATTTAAATTATAACTTCATCCTATAAAAATCATCATAGAAACAGAATAATGTCAAATATCTGGGTCCCAAGGCCTAGCTAAGTTGACACATAATATTAACCATAATATCTTCATTCTGACAAATCGTGTTTCCTGAGAGAAGGACCTAGACAGGACAGAGATGAGCCTGAGGACAATGTCAACTGGAGTAGAGGGGATCTGTGAGCACCAACTCCAGTGTGGTCTCAGGCAGCATCAGTAGAAGCCAAGGGATCCGTGTGCTTTCAGACCAGACTGTCCCAATTCAAATGTGCATGTGAATTACTTGGGATCCTGGTTGGGGGCCTGAGACCCAGCATTTCTCACAAGGCCCCAGGAACTTCCCACAGTGGTTGGAGGGTCACAGTTTGAGAAACAGGGTGGAGGGGTTAAGAGCTCAGGCCCTGGGGTTAGACTTGTCCGGTCCAGTCCCAGCTGTATCCTCTTACTGACTACATTACTAAGGGAGGTACTTACCCAGCCTGAGTCTCAGTATGCATGTGTGCTAGGTCACATCAGTCATGTCGGACTCTTTGCCACCCCATGGATTGTAGCCCACCAGGCTCCTCTGTCCATGGGATTCTCCAGACAAGAATACTGGAGTGGGTTGCCATGCCCTTCTCCAGGGGATCTTCCTGACCCAGGGATCAGACCCATGTCTCTTAGCCTTGTCCTGCAATTGGCAGGTGGGTTCTTTATCACTAGTACCACCTGGGAAGCCCAGATCTCAGTATCCTCATCTATAAAGTGGGGGGTAATATTATCAGGTTGGCCAAAAAGTTCATTTGGGTTTTTCTGTAAGATGTTATGAAAAACCCAAACAAATTTTTTGGCCAGCCCAATAGTATCAATTTTAAAAGGTCATCACACCATGGACAGAGGAGCCTGGCAGGCTACAGTCCATAGGGTCGCAAAGAGTCAGACAGGACTGAAGCAACTTAGCACACACACACACACACACATAATTAAAGAGAAAATGAACACACAGTATTAGTGGCACAGAGCTCAAGCCCATTAAAAGCTCTTGGCTACCATCATCTATATGAGTACCAGATTTCTAAGGAGTCCATGTCAAGTAAGATATAAATATTAATAAATCTCATATCCATTGATCCAGATGGTAAAGGCACCTAACCATAAAACCACCAGAAGAACAGTCAATAAAATTGAGACTATTCTCCCTGGAGAAGAATAGATGTGGTAAGGAGGCAGAAGGGGAGTGGAGGGAGAAAAAGAAATGCTTAAGGGCTCCCTGAACACACTTGAGTGTCAGTGGAAATGAAATGAGAATGAGCCTACAAGGCTCCAGAAGCTTAAACAAAGAGCAAGACACAGATCTGGGAGGTCAAGATGGGATCAGTAAAAGAACTAGAGAGTAATTAAAACGCCCAGAAGTGAAGCAGGCTGCATGCACTGGGAGATCCATCCACCACCAGCGCTGGACTAGCGAGCTGCACCACCACCCCTCAGTCTCACGCTGAGAGCCTGGTGCCACAAATCCATGGGACAATTCCTCAAACCCTCCAAGAGCTTCTAGAACTCAGAGCCACTGACGTCGGTGGCTCTCTCTGGGAATGGTCTCCAACGCGTAATTGTGGTGCTCCAGTCTGCTATCCAAGGGCCTCTCCTGGGGGACACTTGGCACATTGTAGGCTTAGTCATGACACATCAGACGATTCATTCAGATTTCTTCAATTCCATTATCGGGCCCTTTGGGAGCCAAACAGGAAAAAGAAACCAGTCCAAGTGCCGGCCAGAGAAGCCGCCATGCCCAAAGAGCCCTCCCCAACCCATGAAACCACAGGCTGTCCTCCTGAGCCTCCCAGACCAAGGGTGCCGTGCTGACAGGATGCTCGGGCAGCCATGCTGCTTGGCTGGATGTTGAAACACCCTGTATACCAGTTGAGACAGTCCCCTCAGTACCCTCTGCCCCAGCCCCCTACCTTAGGCTTCCCTGGAGAGCCGAATGTGTAGCAACCAAAGGGTTAATGGCAGGCACATCAGAGATCTGGTCTGCCCAACCGGCAGTCACCAGCTGTGGAATAGCTTGCCCATCATTCTGTACCTTCTGGTTATGCCCCAGGACTCACGGGTCACAGTGTTGCTTGCCTCTTGCACAGGGGCTAAGAATTCTCTGCATGCCGAGCACAGCCTCCTGAGAGAGAAACCAATGCTTCCCCAAAGACAGGTGGCTCCATTCAGCCTTATATTTTATCTCCTGCCACCCCCTTCCCCATACAAGAGAAGACTGCCTAGAAGAGAAAGAGGATGAAGAGGACAGAATGGGGTGGGAATACCTGGGCTCAGCTGCTGGGTTGGGTGTTGGACCATCTAGGGAGACTCTTTGCCCCAACACAGGAAGGAATAATACTCCATGTCCTCCTTCCCCTTGGAGATGGGCATTCATAAGTTCTTCCTATGGGGATAGTGAACCCCTCAAGGCCAAGGACAGATTTAGGGGTCAAGTAGATAAGCCTAACCTCAAGTCCTGACCCTGCTTCTCACTACCTGTGTACTTGTGAGGTTAACTAAACCTCTTGGAACCTCATTTTTTTCATCTGTAAAATGGGAATGGGCTTCCCAGGTGGCACTAGGGGTAAAGAATCCACCTGCCAATGCAGGCGGTGTGAGAGACACGGGTTTGATCCCAGGGTGGAGAAGGTCTCCTGGAGTAGGAAATGGCAACCTGCTCCAGTATTCTTGCCTGTAAAATTCCATGGGCAGGGGAGTCCATGGGGCTGCAGAGAGTCCAACACGACTGAGCAAAGCGACTAAGCAAAATGGGAATAAGGATAATAATACCTGCCTCACAGGGATGCTATGAGGTTAAAAAGACATTAAAGCATATAAAACACTTAGCCTGATCCTTGACATGCTGTACTGAATAAATGTGGGAGTTACACCTCCCTGGGGATACCCTGGCCCCGAAGCCTGGAACAGTGCAGGCTCTGACTAAATGCCCATCAAACTGAATCAAGTTAGATTCTGTCAGGAATACTCAGCAGCTCCCAGGTCTGTCCTATAGTGGATTCCACGGGTAGAGGCAACTGACTCCTAGTACCCCCTCTCCTAGGTCAGCAGGAAGCAAGGCCAGGGAGACGGGGCATCCCCATCCCCCCACTTCCCAGGGAAGACAAGGCCTCTGCATTTTATGGCTCATGCAGCTGAAGCTGCTTCAGAGTCACAGCTCCTTCAGCACAGGGGTTGGGGGTGTAGGAAGGGGCATGGGGCCAGTGGGTGGAGACCTCCCAGGAGGACTTGCTCCCATCTCTATCAGGCCCAAGCAGCTTTTGCCTGAATGTTCTTGCATCTCTCTGTCTGATGCCCTCCCTGTCCTCTGTTAAAGGGCCTCCTCAGCAGGGGCTTGTCACAGTAAATCCAGAAGGGAGTTGGACATGCCTGTCACATCAGGCCCCAGCAGGCTCCACTGACCGCTTGCTTGACCAACCCACAGAGACAGGCCCACAGGCCCCTGTGGTCTTGAACACTAACCCCCAGCCTGTCGGGGCTCATGGAGCTGGGCCACCTCAGACATCTCAGTTAACAGTCAGGCATCTGTTGTGCGCCAGGCTTTCTCCGCTGTAAGGGGAGGATGGGCACTCAGTCTGTGGAGGGAAGGAGGCAGCGGGATGGCTGCTCCAGTGCCCATCATCTGAGGCCATGGTGGACAGGGCCACAGGACCCCTCACAGATTTTCAGGTCTCCTGGGATGATTCAGGGGGATCCAGGACTAGCACCCCATCTGTCAGAGAGGTGCTCACAGACCAGTAAGATGCTCCCAGGGGAGAGGACAGAGACTGTGGGAGAACATGGGTCATTCCTGGTGAAGTGGGGGTCACAGGAAAAGCAGGCATGAGCCCCTGAAACACAGGGACACTGAGGTTTGCCCCTGGGATCCCAGGGTACTCAGGGGAACACTGACATGGAGAGAAGGACACCCATCTGCAGAGGTCAAGAGCCAGAGGAGACAGCCCTGGAAGCTCTCACATGCTGTCCCACTTCCATGGAGCTGGGGGTGACATCAGACCCTGCAGAACCCCAAGTACTCCTGCAGGTACCCACCTCTGCGAGAGGCTTTTGGAAAGGCCACGCCCTAAGAGCCAGGTCTGATTGCTTTCAGCCAATCATGGTGGTCCTTTGGGCTTAGATGGATGATTCTGGCCAATGAGATGCAAGCCTGCTAGAAGGCCACTGGGCAAGGTTTCCTTGCCTGTAAGCATAGCCACCAGTTGGCAACCACATGGATGTAGCACCTGGAGATACTGTATTCATCCAGTGATCCTGAGGAGTACCATTCTGGAGGCAGAGCTGACAGAAACTCAGAGCAAGTAGAGCTGGAGTTCAGGGGCCACAGGGGACTCCTCCCTGCCTCTGGACTCCTCCTTATGGGCAGTAATAAATGTCCTTATGCCCAAGTCCATCCGCTCACAGTTTTGTTACTGGCAGCTGAGGACCTCCTAAGAGATTTAAGGACCCCTCGTCCTCTCCTATCCCCACATCCTGCTTTAGGAACATCCAGAGCCTACCCAAACTATGGTTGCCAAATAAAATGAAGTGCTTTTTAGCAAGTAAAAATACATGACACCCAGTTAAATTTAAACTTCAGGTAAACAATGAATAATTTTTCTAGTATAAGTATGTCCTGTACTATAATGGGCACATAGTTATCCTAAAAAATTATTCATTTTTTATCTGAAATTCAAATTTAACTGGGCATCTTATACTTTACCTGCAACTCTATACCAAGTCCATCATCTTCTCTTACCTAGGTGTGGACTATGCTCCACAATGGTCCCACTGTCCTGGGGGCTTCTGGATGCCTGAGAAAGCGATTTGGGGGAATATTGGCTGAGAACTTCAAGCACCTGGACCTCCTAATATGGAACTCCAGAATTAGACAAATCACCTCCCCAGCCCCAGGCAGCCTGGGACCCTCCCATCCTACTGTGGGTGGGGGAGGGGAGCTGCCATTTCCCTAACTCTTAGCAGGACCAAGAAAAATGAAGATTCAGGCAAGAGGAAATGATGGAGGTCATTTCCCAAACTTACTCATCAGCTCAATCCTGTCTGCTTTCCTCCCACTCTCTTTCCACCTGCCTCCTTGGGAGGAGAGGGGTTTGGAGTATTGGACTGACAGGTGGGCCTCCACTGGAAGAATCAACTGCATGGCTGGAGCCTGCCCACGTCAGCAGCTCTAGGGAGCCCCGTCGCCCCCACCAGCAGCAGACAGCTCACACGAGTGCCCCTTAATGACAGGGCCTGGGTCATGGTGATACCAATCAAATGAGCCTTGACTAACAGAGCTCACTGCCAATCTTTCTGTGATTCAGTTTCCTCTTCTGTGAAATGGGGAGAAGAAAAGCCCTTAGGTCACGACCACAGTTCACCACAAGGCAATTAGCACAGCAGACAGAGTATTCCTAGATGCCCACCTGTGAGGTCACAGTGTAGAGAGGCTTCCTGGAGAAACCTCACAGAAGGTGGTGGGGTGTCCAAAAATGAAAACAACAGAAAATAGGAGTGAGCCCTGGCCGTCTGTGGGGCAGAGAAGAAACCTTGGTGCCTGGGTCCACCAAAGGGTAGCAGGGATGTCACGGAGGGAGCTTTCCTTATACTTGCTGGGGTGGAGGAAAAGGAAAAGAAAAACCATTAAGAGTGTTTACTGGTTTCCCACTCATCTCCCAGCCCTCTTTTCCAACCAGACCCAGATTGACACTGGATAGCCACCCTATATATATAAATACCATGTGCTTTGGAAGAATTGAAACCTATAGCCCCAAGAGTAGGTTTGAGCTGGGCTCAGCCATTCAGAACATTCCATCCCCTGGCCAAAGTCATCGGTCCCACGTGACCAAAGCCCATACGACCAAAGCCCATCCAATCAGAGGAATCCCTGAGACTCTCGCTTGGGGCTATGAGCCCCTCAGGCAGCCAGCAGTCACAGTGCATCAGACATACATGGAAAGAACCTGGGTCCCTGGTGACATCATCGAGGCCCTGGATCAACCTGTCCTGTGACTAGCCCACCTCCAGACTTTCTGGTTACATGAGCCAAACATCACCTTTCACGATTAAACCTTTCAAGCTGGGTGGGTGTTCCATTCCTTACAATGACGGCAAAAGTTGTTACATGTATAGTTAAGTGCTGGGCCCTGAATTAAGCTCTCCTTACACACTGTGCAATGTTGGAATTATCACTCCCACTGCCCAGAAGGGAAACCTGAGGCTCAGGAAGTGCAGTCACCAGCCCAAGGTCACACAGCTGGAAGTGGCAGAGCTGACTCCAGGGTCTGGCTCCTGGTGCCTTCCCGCCAGTTCCTTTAGGCCCTGGGACAAGCCAGCACCCTCACTGAACACTGTTGAGGCTGTTCCAGAGAGAGGATCCTGAGAACTTTGAGTCTTTTCCCAGAAAAGCTGGATGGGGCAGAGGCCTAGACTCTGGGCTGGTGGAGCCCTGAGTTCCAATCCTGGCATCCGAATTAGTGGCTGTGTGACCTTGGGCAAGGTGCTCCCACCTCCTGAGGCTCAGTTTCCCCATGTGGGAAGTCAGGGTTGAACTACGACCCCATTATATCACCTGTTTTGTTGTTGTTGTTCAGTCACTAAGTTGTGTCCAACTCTGCAACCCCATGAACTGCAGCACCCCAGGCTTCCCTGTCCTTCACTCTCTCCCGGAGTTTGCTCAGACTCATGTCCATTGGGTTGGTGATGCCATCCAACCATCTATTACTTAAAAATACTTAGGTATGAATTGTTGTTGTTCAGTTGCCAAATTGTGTCCAACTCTTTGTGACCCCATGGACTGTAGCCCACCAAGTTCCTCCGTCCATGGGATTTCCCAGGCAAGAGTACTGGAGTGGGGTGCCATTGCCTTCTCCAATGTGGCTACTAGAATATGTTAAATCATGTTTGTAGCTCACACTATTTCTACTGGACAGCACCGCTTGGAGGCATAAATTGGAGGAACAGGGCATGTAAACATTTGAGTCAGGCCCAACACTGTTTATAGGCTTCCCTAGTGGCTCAGCTCGGAGAAGGCAATGGCACCCCACTCCAGCACTCTTGCCTGGAAAACCCCATGGATGGAGGAGCCTGGTGGGCCACAGTCCATGGGGTCGCTAAGAGTCGGACACGACTGAGCGACTTCACTTTCACTTTTCACTTTCATGCATTGGAGAAGGAAATGGCAACCCACTCCAGTGTTCTTGCCTGGAGAATCCCAGGGACAGGGGAGCCTGGTGGGCTGCCGTCTATGGGGTTGCACAGAGTTGGACACGACTGAAGCGACTTAGCAGCAGCAGCAGCAGTGGCTCAGCTGTAAAGAATCTGCCTGCCAATGCAGGAGATGTGGATTCAATCCCTAGGAAAATCCTCTGGAGAAGAAAATGGCAACCTATTCCAGTGCTCTTGCCTGAGAAATCCCATGGACAGAGGAGCCTGTGGGCTGCAGTCACAAAGAGTCAGATGCAACTAAGTGACTGAACAACAACATTGTTATGATGAAACTCATTTTGTATGACTTTCTGAGGGTGTATCTGCTTCCCAGACCCTTGGGTGGTGGTATTAAAACTGTGCATTGGTTGACCAGCTCTGTTGGTCCCATGTCTTTCCTAAGCCCTGAGAAGTTGGAGCAGAGGCCTGAGGATAAAAGCCAGGGCATGATGCTGGGTGCCCAGCAGGGCTTCCATTGAAATCAGTAGAGGATGATGGTGACCATGACATAAGTGAAATTCTCACTGCGTCTCTTTGGGGGAGAAGCCATGAGGGCCAGACCAAGCGCCATGAGGTGTCAGCCAGCCCAGTCGTATGGAGGCAGGTGAAGGAGGGCTCCAGAAACACTCATGGTGCCTGAGCTGTTTCTCTACTCCTGCTCAGCTCCGAGGGGCCTGTGGACCCCCTCCCTTGCTAGCTGCAGTCCTCCAAGTCCACCTGCCGTGCTCCAAGATGGGATGGGACTGTAGCTTCAGGGGGAGTTGCTCTCTCTCCCTGTCCTTCCAGGAAGTAGGAAAAGCTGGGTGTGAGAATGAAATGGGCCCAGAGCCCACTCAGCTCCAAAAGACACCACATGCCGCACAGACACACGTTAAGTGTAGAAGCTCCCCAAGAAAGGAGAAAGAGTGCATCGGCACACTCCCCACGTTGCTTCCCCGATGGTGGCCAAGCCCTGCGCGGGCTGGGGCTCAGCCTCGCAGAGCTGGCGTCTGGCTGAGGAGGGACACGGTGGAGCACTCCCAACCCTGTGCAGAGCTCCAGGTGTCCTGGCCTTTTGCACACACAGCCCCGGCCCCCACACATGCTGTTCCTCACCTGGAACTGCAGCCCCACCTGATAAGCCTACCCTTCTTCCCTCAAGCCTCAGCTGGGTTCAGGCTCCCCGGCCCCTAGGATGCCATCTTCCCCGTCCCCCAGTGGCAATGGCCCCTCAGCTTCAATCACATGGCCACACCCCGTGCCCCTCTGCATCCATGCCATCTTGCCAGCCCCCGGCTCACCAAGGGAGGACTAGAGACACGGCCCTGCCCAGCAGGCTAGCTCCGCTGTGATGTGAAGGCAGGAAACCAGCCCTGTTTTATCTCAGCCATCCCTCTTTTCTTCCAAACCCGAACTAGAGGGCGTCTTATCAAGCACATTTAATCACTGCTGTTCCCCCTTTCTCTCATGACAACAAAGGTGATTTAAGGCCTGTCCTTGGCAGTTTGGAACCAATAGGACTAGAAACTCAAGTCACTTTGCAACACAGCCTGGAGTTCCTTCATCATCATGTCAGAATTCACCCCCATAAACCTTCACCCAGACTTTTCCGTGAGCCAGGGACCCGGCCACACTGCAGAGTCACCTAACCGTCCCCACTCCATGGAGCCTGACGGACTCATAAGGGAACAGCTGCTGTATCCTGAGCTGTCTGTAACAGGGAACTGAACACCAGGCTGTGGGGAGCAGATGATGGAGAAGCTGAGTCTGTCTGGAGGAATCAGGGAAGACTTCACAGAGGAGGTGACTAGGAGCTGTACTGGGTCAACCCTCCCATCCGTGGTCACCCCGCAGGCCCATAAAGTGATGAGCAGATCATGTAGGACTGGGACTGGGGGCAGCTGGGTCGGTCTCCCTCCAGCCTTGGCCTCTGGGTCAGTGGGCTTCATTGCACATGCTCACTGCCCAACACTCCCTTCCTGGGTTCCCTGAATGCCTGCTGGGGTCCCTCTTCCTCTCAGTGTGACTGGATCAGACCCTATAGCTGGGCATACAGTTGGGAAATTCCTGTACCATCTGCCTGATATAGGCTGGGACTGGCCACGCTCACGAACGACACAAAAGCAGGAGAGTCGCATGCCCAGTGCCTCCCACTTTTCTCTCTTTCCAGCCTTCCTGCTCCTGCCCAGACTCATGACAAAAAGGCCACTGTACCACGTGGAGAGGGGGTCCCCAGGTTTCCATGGAGAGCCCTCTATGACGCCCACAGCAGCTGTACCTTGAAGCCCAAGGCCTGCGCTGACCTGGCAGGTACCAAACAGAGCTGACCCCAGGTTGGCAAATCATTAGGTACTCCTTAAAAACTAGTTCTTCCTGAATTCAGAGGAAATTAGAGAGGACCTGGGATGGTGATCCTCAGCCTTTCCTCCAATGCCCTGAACCATTCAGTTCTGGCCCCAAAACTACCCAGTAAACTGAAAGCTCATCAGAGAGGTGTCTCCACCCTGTCTAGGGACCATATGTGTTCTCAGCACACACTGAGAGGCCATCCACCATCCCAAACAACCTACCCCAAATCTCCGAAAAATCATAGGACTTGTCCTGAAAGCAACTCCATTAAATGTTCTCCATCACATTAAATTTCCAGTGGGATTCTTGAATTTCCTACAGATGGGGCTCCAGGCAGCTTCCTGGCTGGTCACATATCAATACTGGTAAGGTCCCAGGAGAATTCCCTTGGCACCACAGACCCACAAATGACAGTAATTATCTTGATGACACCAGGTCAGACCCTGGTCATTGCAGCCGCTTTTCTTCATTGCCGTTCACTGCCAAAAGGACAGACGATGTCTCTTGGCTCATCTAGAACAAACCAGAGACATCTACAGCAGGGCTATGTCTGTCCATGTCATGACTCTTTAAAGAATAGTAGTTCCCAGCCAGCCTCCTTGACAGCATGTTGAAAGACAGAAAAGATGGGGATGCTAAGGTAAAGAGGAGGGTGGAAGGTTGGGAAATATATAGAGAGATGGTATATTAGCTATGAGAAATAATAGTATTATTAATATTTCTGATAGTTACCATTCACTGTGCACTCAATACATACCTGGCGCTGAACTCACACACAGCATTCATTATCCCATTCCACCCAGCCTGTGAAGGGATAGTATGATTCCCATCTTACAGATGAGGAAACTGAGGCTCAGAGAAGATTAGTGACAGTGCAGACATTCGAGCAACAAATGGAAAAACCTGGATACACACCCGTGTTTGAACCTCAAGCTCGCCGCATCTGTCTGGTTGCGGACACCAGGCCTGGCTCCATTGCCTCCTAACTTGGTGGGTCCTGGGCCCGCATTTCCATCCCTTTCTGTTTCTTCGATTGTAGCATGAGGATGATGCTGTGGTTGATTAGCAATGCCTGTGATGGACACAGACAATGGCATGAAGAGAGGAATGATGGCACTTGCGCTAGCCCCTATTTGAAGGATTAACTTAAATTCCCCACTCCCACCTGTCCAGGCTGTAGCCATTAAACCTTTAAAATAAAAGGTCAGTTGTCTCACACAGGGGTCCAATAGGCTGTGCCCAGCACAGCCCACTATACACTCCAGAATGGTTCAATCTCTATTCAGATTCCAGAGTGAGCTTCCTGCAAAATATACGCAAACAGCTCCCCACTCCCTCCAGCAACACACATGACCGTTCAAATTCTGGAACCAACTTCCCCCCTAGTCTCCTCGGCACATGACTTTTCATACCTCCTTACGTCTCTACATGCTGTTCCCTCTGCCTGGATCATGTCTTCCTTTCTTCTTAGGCTTTAAGACACAGCAATATGTCACCTCCTCTGTGAAGTCTTCGCTGATCCCTCCAGACTGACTCAGCCCCTCCATCTGTTTGCCCACAGCTTTGTGTATAGTTCCTCATTGCAGAAGCACATGTGTGAACAGACAACTCAAGAAAAGCATTTTGTAAACTGCAGAGGACCGACTACTGGGCAGCTCCTGGTTCCTGATGAATTAGTGAACTCCTCCAGTGGAGAAAATCACCCTCTTTGCTCCTCTCGGTCTAGAAGGCACTGATTCCTCCTCTCCTCCTTAGAAATGTTTTCTGAAATAGACAAGCTCTGTGTCAAGCCCCAGGCGTACCAACTTCAGGCACCTCGAACCCTAAGTCCTGATGTTCTTTCATTCACGGCTGCCTCCAAGTGATTCAGAACAATCACGTGTCTCCTCGAGAAAGAAGGTTACACGGGGCCCCAACGTGGGAGATGGCTGGATTTTTCCCATGTGAACAAGTGACACAAGATAGGAAAATAGAAATGGACAGAGGACTCCACCCCACGGCTGACTGGCCTCACTGAGCTAAAAAGGAGAACGGGGTTTTACGACCCAGGCAAGAACAACAATGAATTGGCTTGTGGGGAGGAAAAGAGATGGAATTTTCTTGAGCTAAAGGGACTAAAAATAGTGTGACGTTTTCCAAGAGGCTGTCGTGGTACTTCAGGATGTGGCCACAAAGCATTTATTTCAACAGCAATTGGCGAGCTCAAAGCCAAGGCCATTCCCCGGGACAGTCACAGTGCCGGTGGCAGGCTGCTCACTCAGCTCCAGGGACCAGCAAGAGCTACAGCCACTCCCATCTCCCCATCTTTCTCATGGATGCTCCCCCTGGAACTCCCTCCCTTCTCCCCTACACTGAATCTCATCACCCCAAGCCCTGAGTTCCAGCCACTCCTCTGAGCGGCACTTCTCCAACATTTTCCATCAAAGCACCCCCCAGAGCAGAGTAGAAATTGTAATGGAAAGTTGGAGGGGGGAGGGGAGGGAGAGCTGAGAATTGCCTGTCAAGGCCTCCACAAGCATGAAATTCCCTCCAAATCTGTTTTATCCTAAGAATTTACAAAAGAACTGACTCTTCCAAAAAAAAAAAAAAAATCACTGTTTAAATATCAATTTGTTCTCTGATCTCACAGTTATAGCACCACCCCAGAAAGGAGAGCTGTGTTTACCTGTGACATCAAGAGCTCAGTGTGGCCAGTGTGGGTGTCCCACAGTGACAGAACAAGGGCCTTCATGGAGGACCTCAGCCTCAGTGCTCCTTCAGCCATTGAAGTAAATCATCCCTCCATCTGTCCATTCATCCATCCCTCCATCTGTCCATTCATCCATCCCTCCATCTGTCCACTCATCCACCGGTCCATTCTTCCATCCATCCACCCATCCATTCATTCAACAGGCCTTTACTAAGCTCTTTTTAAATGCCCAGAACTAGTGATGAGCCAGGAGGGTTGCAGGCCTCCAGGAACTGTCTCATGGAAGAAACATGAGACAAGGCATTTCACAGCTCTGTGACAAGTGTCCTACCAGGGGAAAACCAGAGGTTTGAGGAACT
>NW_011495018.1:19871235-19892642 GCF_000754665.1 Bison bison bison
GGGGGGGATTGGAAAAGCCTTTGTTCCAGGGAAAACACAAACCAGTCTGTACCCCAGGCTAACAGCTGAGATCCACGTGTCCTCAGGCAGTCAGTGAACCACTCAGTTTCCTGGCCTGTGAACTGGGTATAATAGCTTCGCACCGTTTTCATTGGGACTAAATGAGTTATTCAGTGCAAAGCGCTTCCTACTAAGTGTTCAATAAATATGATGTATTAAGCTGAGGCCAGAAGAATGGATGGAATTGGGCTGCAGGGATGGAGCCGAGATAGAGGAGGAGGGAGAAAAAGAGTGTGTTCCAGACAGAGGGAACAACATGTTTAAGAACAAATATTCAATAAATATTTGAACTCATAAATTCTTTAAGGGAAGTGAGAGTAATACAATCTCCGTAAGCTGTGTCCTTTATCTATTGTTCCCCAGAATGAGTGTTTATGTGTGTGCGTGAGTGTGTGTGTGTATAGCTGGGTGGCACCACAGCAAGGCAGCCACAGGCCAGCCTGCTGCATTTTTCTAACCAGATCATCAGATTCTTGGGGGCAGAGATTGAGTCTTCTCCTCTTGAAGTCTCATAGCCCAGAGCCTTTAACTCCCCTGGTTTCTCAGTGTCCCCCTCTAACCCTGTTGGGCCCCCCCATTTCCCTAGTGACTGTTTAGAGGCCAGGGGCCTATTACAGTGGGGAAGGAAGTATGGATGCAAATAATGTGTTTGATCACCACCTGCCCTCCTGCAAAAACAGAAGAAGTTTGAACGTTCAGTAGGCAACCTGAACTTAAATCCTGGGAAGCCTCTCCTCTCCCCCTTTTCTGCTCTATCACCACCACTTCCATCCTGGGGAAAGGCCTTGGCCAAGAACACTAGAGAGAGCTCATGGATGACATGAGAAATACAGGCAGGGCGGCACAGAGCCTTGAACTTTCGGTCAGAAGGCCTGGACTCAAGTCCCCACTCTGTCAGCTGACAGCCCTGTGACCTGGGGTGGGTCTCCTGGGACTCCAGTCCAGAGAGCACGCTGCGGTCCCACAACAAACTGGTTTAGGGGAGCAGGGGTATGCAGTAGGGAAACCAACCATTCTGGCTTTCCCGGGACCGAGGGATTCCCTGGGATTCAGGACTTGCATGCCAAGGCCAGGAAAGTCTCAGACACACAGGGATGAGATGGTTGCTCACAGCTTTGGTTCTCCCTCTTGGTTCTGGCTCCTCCCCTCCCCAGACCCAAGTCACATGTCAGCACAGAGCAGCCTCTGGGCCCTTTGGCCCCACGGCTGACCCATGGGACCCCATCTATGCAGGAAGGAGGCAGAGGAGGAACAAGACTTCCGAGTTGCCACTACCAGGTTTCCACAGGTTGGCATCAGTTCATTGCTTGAGACAGGAGGGTGGGGTAGATTCTCTTACAGACTCAACGTACGGCCAATCCAGTCTAGCCAGGTGACCACAGCCCTGACAGCCGGGAAGCCTGGTCCATGCCACTCTCCAGAGTCTTGGGGAGATGGGATTCATGACAACCCCAGTTCGCACTGAGCCCTCTACTCCTCCCCACAAGAGCTTATTGGGCTCATCAACCTGATGCTGGCAAGAGGCTGCAGGGTGGTCTCAGCTGGGCCCCCACCCCACCACACCAGGAGCTCCAGGAGAGCCCCCTGGGCCTCTGCTCAGACCCGCACAGGCTGCCCTGCCATGGAGATCACCGCAAGCACCCTGCTGCCCTATCGGAGAGACATGCTGTGTTTTCAATTACAGTCCCCGTTTCTTTCCTGGTTCGGGCTCGAATGCCAGGCTATATTAGGTCATGCCGAGCCAGCCCTGTTGTGCTTTCTCATTAGCCGCATCACATCGTATTTTTAGGGGCAGCCAAGACCAAGACAATGCCAGAGAGCTGCTTTTCTTCCTGAGTCCCCAAACACCACCTCCGTAAAAAGATTATGCTGGGAGGTCCAAGGGCCCCCATAGCTGCTGCTGCAGACAGCAAAGGCACCTGCTCTGAGAGGAGTGGCAAGTGATTGGATGGACCAGAGGCAATGAGGGAAGTGGTCCCTCTGCCTGTCTTTTCGTCCACTTCAGACACCTACCGTTACCACCCCAAAGCCACGTGGAGTTCCTGGTTTCTCGTGCCCTGGGACAAAAGGACAGAGATCCAAGACTCTTGTGAGGACCAGACTGCCTTCCCCAGAGCAGCCTCTCCTGTCCCTCCCATCTTTTTGCAGACCCAGAGCACTGCAATGTGAGGTTCCCATACTCTGGGGTCTTCCCTGTCCCTCACCACTACAGCAGGAACATTAAAGCTTGCAAAGCACTGCTTCCTCCATGGTCTCATCTGACCTACCTGTGAGGGTGGTGTTAGGATACCTATTTTACAGATGGGGAAACTGAGGCAGTGAAAAGGGAGGTGATGCGTCCAAGCCACAGAGGAGTAAGTAGAAGGGTCGGCCTCCACATGGCCCCAGGGGCTCGGCTCGGCTCAGAGCTGGACCCAGATGCCCATTCTTGTCCACACACTGGAAACCAGGGAGGGGCCACTGTTCCTCGGTTTCCTCTCCCTGAAGCTCACTGCCCACCTGCAGAGCATGGGGGGTCCCACAAGTGCCAGCACTCTCTATACCTCACTCCCAGCCCAGCTTCCTCGAGCCAGGACAGTCACCTTCCAGGGGGCTGAGGACCAGGGAAGCAGAGAGAGAGCAAGTCCCGCCTGTGAATTTCCACTTGTCTCTGCCCTCTGTCCCTGTCCAGGCTTAGATCAGTCTCTCTCCCTCCTTACACACAGACATACACACACACGTGTGTACACAGATGAGTCTGGGATCCAGCATCCCAGAGACCCCCATGCCATCTCAGGTTGGAGGGGGAGGGGTAAGCCTGTTCCTCCAGGGAACTTTGCATGGAGCCAATGTGCAAGGGCAGAGGGTGAGGGGTGGCTCCCAGGGTGGATACAGTGGTCACCATGGGACTGAGATAATAGGAATGAAGGCCCATTTGAATGCAGCCATTTTGAGAACAGACTTCCCTGGTGGCTCAGATGGTAAAGAATCCACCTGCAATGCAGGAGACCCAGGTTCCATGCCTGAGTTGGGAAGATCCCTTAAAGGAAGACATGGCAACCACTCCAGTTTTCTTGCATGGAGAATTCCCACGGACAGAGGAGCCTGCTGGGCTATAGTCCATGGGGCTGCAAAGAGTTGGACACACTGAGCGACCAAGCACAGCACACACAGCTTTGAGAACAGGGCTGGTACCTTCCAGATTCCTTCATCCATGAGATCCTTAGGGTAAGACTGCAGACGGAGAGCAGCAGGACCCCCTCCAGATGTGTTCCATGCTCTCTGAGCAAGCGGGGCCAAGGCAAACCATTTGTCCACAGCTCTTTGGCTTCCACCCCTTCATGTCAATCACAGGTCCTGGGTCAGGACAGAGACCACCCAGCAGGGCTGGGTGCCCAGGGAAGGGCACCAGAGCAGCAGGTCAGTCCACCTCGTATAAGTGGCTGCAGTCACTTTGGCTTCCACCTCAAGCCACGAATCCAGGCTGACTCTTTCGAGGCGCAATGCAGCCCTGGGGCACTGAACACAGACTGGAACACAGAGCAGGCATTTAGCCTTCCTCTCACTGGCCACTACTTCCTCCCTCTTCTGGCTACTCCCCTCCACACCCAACTTCTGCCCTCAGACTCTTCCTTCACATTCAGTGGCCACTCCCACCCCCCAGAGAGCAAAGGCCCAGGACCAAAAGGCCACACTAAACACCCTCGACATGCCGGGTGCTACGATAGATGCTGGTCGGGGGAGAAGGAGAGGTGGATTTGCAGACAACTGAAGCATACTCTTAAGCCTGCCCAGTGGTTTCAGGCTAGTTTGAGAGAAAGAAAAGGCTCAGAGACCCACCCCCTATGAAACCAAATAACAGGGCAAAACAAATATCCAGAATTCATCCCTGTACCTGGTGGAAGCAACATTTAGAAAAAGATTCTAAATGAGAAGAAAACATGGAGGAATTTTAAGAGTTGATGAGACTCCAGGTTATCTAGGAAAGGTGAGAGAACTGTGGTTCCCAGACACTCCACTCCCTCTGGAATCAGCGTGTAGGGAACACGGGTCTGCAGACCACAGATGCTCTTGACCACAAGGCTTCCTCATTTTTCACTGGACTCACCTTCACACATTATTGGCACTTACAGGATTCATGCCCAATCACCGTTGCACAGTTTTGAAGGCTGATCATCTACAAAAATGTGAAAAGAGGCAGAACGTAAGGGCAGAAAGTTGGAAACCCAAACGGCCCATGCTCTCAGCTCATATCGTTTCATTTTGCCAACTAGATCAAAGAAGAATATCCCCAAAACTCAACACACAAAAATATACACGCATTCCAACAACTTCGAAATCCTTTTCCTGGAAGGCTTACCCATGAAATAAATCACTGGGTGGCTACAGCTCCCTTTAGAAACAGTCAGGATGTAGGTCATGAACTCAGTTGCCTTCAGTGCTGATGACTGGGTTGCAGCATTTGCTCAGCCAGGGAACTGTTATGAGAACAACTGCTCTGTCCTCTTTTAGCAACACATGAAGAATAAGCTGGATCCTGGGAGCCCAGATGACCAGGAATCTTCCACCTCCTACCCACAGCATAGAAGAATTCCAGGAATCAATGGATGATTGAAAGTTCCTCTCCACTCATCCAAGGAGCTGTACCAACTCATCTTATACATTCAACCTGTTGGTCCCCATAAAACAATAAGTGCTCCCATAAAACAACAAACAACAAGTGGGTTATGGGTTTCCAACTTTCAGACAAGTTCAAAGAACTGATTAAGGCTATTGAAAACCAAAAGCAATGTTATCAACGCAGTTTGGATTAGATCGGTTCCGTTCAGTCGCTCAGTCCTGTCTGACTCTTTGAGACCCCATGAATTGCAGCACGCCAGGCCTCCCTGTCCATCACCAACTCCTGGAGTTCACCCAGACTCATGTCCATCGAGTCAGTGATGCCATCCAGCCATCTCATCCTGTCGTCCCCTTCTCCTCCTGCCCCCAATCCCTCCCAGCATCAGAGTCTTTTCTAATGAGTCAACTCTTTGCATGAGGTGGCCAAAGTACTGGAGTTTCAGCTTTAGCATCATTCCTTCCAAAGAATGATATAAGCATCTGAATGCAGAGTTTCAAAGAATTGGATTAGATAGCTGATCCTAACACAAGGACCAAGTGATGCCCAATTAAAGAAGCAAAACAACTAAATGCCCTTCAAAGTCAGGCAGCCTTCGAAGATGCAGACATAGAGAACATACTTGTGGACACAGTGGGGGAAGGAGAGGGTTGGGCGAACTGAGAGAGCAGCAGGAAACATACATATTACCATATGCAAAATAGAGAGCCCATGTGAATTTGCTGTGTGACACAGGGAGCTCAGCCCAGTGCTCCGTGACCACCTAGAGCGGGGGGATGGGAGGGAAGTTCAAGAGGGAGGAGACACATGTATTTCTGTGGCTGATTCATGTTGTTGCATGGCAGAAACCAGCACGATATTGTAAAGCAATTATCCTCCAATAAAGTTTCTTTAAAAAAATCACGTAGCCTTTGAGAATATTGATGAAGTGACTTTGACCCAAAGGTCACAGGGCTGGCTCCATTAGGATTTTCTTGGTGGCAGGTGACAGAAAACCCAGTTGAGATTGGCTTAAATAAAAGCAAGGGAATTTAATTGCTTATGAAAATTTTTTTTAAGTCTGGAGGAAGATCTTACTTCATATTCATCTGGATTGAGGGCTAAACTGATGTCACCAAGATTCCATCCCTCTCAGACTCTGCCATCTACCACAGTGAACCCAGGTGATAAGTGAACTCAGCCGGTCCCAACAATACTAGCAAAAGACTTCTGTCTCTGATGGGTTCAGAGGTGGGACCATGACTACCGTGTTCTGAATGTTTGCATCCACTCAAAATTTGTATGTTCAAATTCTAACCCCCAATATGATGATATTAAGAGGTGGGGCATTTGGGAGGTGCTCAGGGCATGAGAGCAGAGCTCTAATGAATGGCATTAGTGTTTCTCTAAAAAGGACCCTGAAGAGTTCTCTTGTCCCTTCTGCCCCAGGAAGATACAAGCCTTAAGCCCAGAAGAGGGTCCTCACCCAACCACGTTGGCCCCTGGATCTTGGGCCCTCTGGCCTCCAGGTCTATGAGAAATAAGTTTTTGTTGTTTACAAACCACTCAGTCTGTGGCGTCGTAGTCCATGTCACAGCAATGTGAAGGGACAAGGGCAACGACAGTGATGTGCAGAAGGTCACACAAATGGTCTGACCCCAGGAAGAGCTCAGACTTGGAGTCTCACAAAAGGTACCCTACATCTCCTGCCTCTCTCCACCTTGCTCCCATGGTCCTACACCCTTCAGTCCCCCACCATGGGAACTGCCCAGGTTCAGCCGTGTACATGAGCCCTGCAGAGAGTGAGTCACCCCTGTCAGCACCCTAGTAAGGCCCCAGGGACTGGGTCAGGGAGGTATGCCCAAGACATTCTGCACGTGTTTCTGGGACAGAGAGCAGGCATCACTGTCACTGAGCAAGTATCAACAAGAGAAGCCAGACCCAGAGGACAACAGCATGTGCCCAAACCGAAACAAAATGAATTGAGAGTCAGTGACCACGGTGGCTGCCAGGACAGCCAGCAGTTAGACGAGGGCATAGGCAAGTGAGCTGCAGTGAGTGGTTCAGGACCAAACTGTGAACAGTGAGCACAGCCAGAGCTGCTTGTGGGTGAGCAAGTGTGATGGTAGGGAGGCCCAGATCCTGCCAGGTGCAGACTGCATGACAGAGAACCCAGAGCGGCTACTAATGTGGGCCCAGCGTGACCCTGACTTTGAGGCTTCCTCTCGCAGTCTCCATGGAGAGTGGCAGGGAGCAGCTGAGTCACCCAGAGAGCAAAGCAAAGGCTGGTGTCTCTGCTGCACACACAAAAGACCATTGGGATGTGATTGGGAAGCACTGAACCATGTGAGTTGATCAGTTCTGAGCATTTTCTGGTCCTTCCCTGCCAGGTCAGGGCCAGTCTTAATGAGCCGAGACCACCTTTTGTGTTTGGGCTAAAAGCTGGGGCAGGAAAACCTACCCCCACTAACTCCACTGTCCTGAGTACAGACAAACGTCTAGATCACCATTCTGTTTTAACCTGTCTAAAATGGGTAGCTAGGCTTCCCTGGTAGCTCAGCTAGTAAAGAATCCACATGCAATGAAGGAGACCCCGGTTCGATTCCTTGGTTGGGAAGACCCCCGAAGAAGGGATAGGCTACCCACTCCAGTATTCTTGGGCTTCCCTAGTGGTTCAGGCAGTAAAGAATCCGCCTGCAATGAGGGAAACCTGGGTTCGATCCCTGAGTTGAGAAAATCCCCTGGAGGAGAGCATGGCAACCCACTCCAGTATTCTTGCGTGGAGAATCCCCATGGGCAGAGGATCCTGATGGCCTACAGTCCATGGGGTTGCAAATAGTCGGACACAACTGAGCAACCTCGCATGTAATGGTTATATATACACACACACACACATATATATTTGCAGAATGAAATGGCTAGGCCACAGTACCCAGATATCTGATTCAACATTATCCAAGATGTCTCTGAAAAGGTGTTTGTATTTTTTTAAAGATAAGATTAACATTTAAATCAGTAGACTTTGAGTAAAGCAGCCTGCCATCCATAATGTGGGTGGGTCTCACCCGTCTGCTAGAGCCTTAAGGGAAAAAGACTGACCTCCCCCAAGCAAGAGGGTACTTGGCCGGCAGACTACCTGTAAACTGCAGCTCTTCGATGGGCCTCCAGCCTACCCTATAGATATTAACCTTGCCAGCTTCCACAATTGTGTGAGTCAGTTCTCTAAATTAATCTCCATAGATAGGCAGCTGTACTGTGCTTAGTCACTTCAGTCATGTCTGACTCTTTGCCACCCCATGCTCCATAGCCTGCCAGGCTCCTCTGTCCATGGGATTCTCCATAGGTTGGAGTGGGTTGCCATGCCCTCCTCCAGGGGACTGTCCCAACCCAGGGATCAAACCCAGGTCTCCCGCATTGCAGGCGGATTCTTTACCATCTGAGCCACCAGGGAAGACTAAGAATACTGGAATACGTAGCCTATCCCTTCTCCAGGGGATCTTCCTGACCCACAAATCGAACCGGTATCTCCTACATTGCAGGTGGATTCTTTACCAGTTGAGCTACCAAGGAAACCCATAGATAGGCAGATATATAGGTAAATTCATAGATACAGAGACACACACATACAAACATCGTACCAGTTCTGTGTCCGGAGAACCTTGACTCATACACCATCTCTCTGGGTTTAAAAGCTGAAACCCTTTTCCATATTCCCAAGCACTCATCCCACTGCCAAATGAGAAGTATATAGATATATTAAGACAAATGGATAGACAGACAGACAGACAGATAGATGGATATTGGGTTGGCCAAAAAGTTCATTTGGGGTTTTTTGTAAGATGTTATGGAAAAACCCCAATGAACCTTTTGGCCAATTGGTAGGTAGGTAGGTGGGTAGATAATAGATAGAAGATAGATAATATTAATAGAGAGAGATACAGTACTGCCCTCTGTGTCCTCCATCACATCACACATCATTCACTCACTGTATCTGACAAATGCTTACTGGTACCTACTAGGGGTTTCAGGTGCCAAAGACTCAGCAGATAACATAGCTCCTCCCTCTTTGGAACTTAAACTCTCAAACATATAAAACATGATAAACATGTAGAAATGAAATGATAGCCAGGCCATGACATTGTGGGGAAAGGTAATATTTTACCCATTTTTCAGAGGGTAAAAACCTGTGAGGTTCTGGAAAATGAAACATGTCCAAATTTATATAGACAGCCAGAGATGGAGCCACCATGTAACTCCATGTCTAACACCAGTGTCCAAGCCCCTTATCCAGGTGCTGGAGAGGTTGGGAGAACTTTAGGCGAGGGGATGCTGAAAGGGGAGAGATCATTCCAAAAGCAAAATATCCACATTTCTCATGCTTTCCTCTTGGTTTATGTCTGAAACTCTTCTGACAAAAGTTCCCCCATGAAGTGGGTACAGTAGAGTTGGTGAAGACACCAGTCTTTGGACCCAAGCCATTTGAGCAAGAAGAAAGAGTGGTAGAAAGATGCTCCCTCAGAGCCTTGGAGGATGGGCTGGGCTGAGGGCAAGCCCAGGAGCAGCCCCTCTGATTGGCAGCATGGTACCCTCCCCACACACCCCTACTGGCCACCTTCACGAACAGGGAAGGATGTCAAAAAGGAGTCAGACCCGAGGTTTAAGCCCTGAAATAACTGTTGTCAAATCCCAGGTTCCTCCCATCACTAACGTTAAAGAGTCCTGGGGTGTAGCTTGGCTTTAATGTTTAGATGTGATTTTGCTAGGCAGCCGGGGAAGGATGGTGTGGTTTTCCACTTGTAGGAGAAGCAAAGTCATGGAGACAAGGACAGAGTGCTATCATCAGAACACAGTAAACCAGCCTGGGGTGCAGCAAGGCAGGAAGGAGCACTAACCTGGCCACCAGGAGACTTCGGTTTCAGGGCTGCTTCAGGAGAAACCATCGTGGTCACTATGGATCTGGTCTGGGTCTTGAAGTTTGTCCAGTCCTACCCTCTGGCTCTAATAAAGAACACAAGGCCTTGCTTTCATCCAGCTGGAAAGAGAGAAAGCTAAGAGACTGACACGTCAAATTACCATCACAAATCTCCCTAAAACAGCAGTTCAGAAGCCATGATGCTGGCACCATCCAAACCAGCCAGCCCAGCCCGACTCAGCTTAGAGCAGCTTCCAAGCTGGAGCAGAAAAGACTGGCAGTATTGGTTTCTAGGGGCTTCCCAGGTGGTGCTAGTGGTAAAGAACCCACTTGTCAATGTAGAAGACATAAGAGACAAGGGCTCAGTCCCTGGGTCAGGAAGATCCCCTGCAAGAGGGCATGACAACCCACTCTAGTATTCTTGCCTGGAGAATCCCCTGGACAGAGGAGCCTGGTGGGTTACAGTCCATAGGGTTGCAAAGAGCCAGACATGACTGAAGCAATTTAGCACACACACATTTGTCTCAGCCCTACGTGAGCACTGGCCTGGGCAATTGACTAAAATGCTAGCAACCATCATCTCCAAGTTACAGGTGGGGAAAATGAGGTTGGTCATCTGTTGAAGGTTAAAATCAAGGGGAGGTGCTGGAACCAGGATTATAATCAGATCTTCTGACTCCCAAGTCTTAAAGTGTCCTTCTCAGAAATCCCAGCCATCCTCTCCAAGACCCAAACTCGTTCTCTGGGAACTTCTGGGAGAGACAAGTCAATGGCAAATAATAAGCACATGTTGAAAGCGTAGGGACTAGATTTCAAGCAAACGATCAGGTATGAAGTGTCAGAGGGAGGGGTGCACAGGCACCGTGAGTCTGCAGCTGAAAGTGCCTCATGGCAGGCAGAGTAGACAGGTGTGCCAAGTTACAGGTTTCCTGAACTTGCAAACAGAGGGCTTTTCCCCTGGAGGGGCCTGGTTAAGCCTAGTGCAGGAATAAGGGGGGCGAGTCCCATATTCCTGGATTATCAAATCTCCTGGTCCCAAGCAGAATCCACGGGGTGCTGAGGGCCTCCAACTCTCATGATCTCACATTGCCAACAAGCCTTTGAGGGGCTCAGGGGACACACAGACCTCTATTCTCATGGCCTCCTCTAATCCTCCCTGATTGTGGTAAAGATAAGGCGTGTGTGTGCATGCAGTCGCTCAGTCCTGACTCTTTGCGAGCCTATCGACTGTAGCCAACTAAGCTCCTCTGTCCATGGGATTCTCCAGGCAAGAATACTGGAGTGGGTTGCCATGCCCTCCTCCTCCAGCGGATCTTCCTGACCCAGGGATCAAACCTGCCTCTCTCATGTCTCCTGCATTGGCAGGCAGGTTCTTTACCACTAGTGCCACTTGGGAAGCCCCAGAGATAAGGCTGCTGAGGTTCAAATCATGCAGGGAGTCAGACCAAGTCACATGACCAGATCTACAGCCCACCGAGATAGACTCAATTAGGGTTAGGGTTAGGTTAGGGTTGAATTAACCCTTCAAGATGGTTTCATGTAACCAGAAACAGGAAGCTCTGAGCCTGGGACTCACCCTCTAGAGATGGAAATCCACAGAGGGTGGGGCGGTGGTGTACAGTATTTTGCCAGCAAAGACTTCTCTGAAATCCCAGTGTCTGGGTCTGCACCAAGTCTGGCACTGCCTTTGGGTAACCTCAGGGGATGCAGGGGCCCTGGACTTTCCAAGCTCCTATCATCTCTTCGCTACTGCTCCTGAGATGCCTCACCCCATCAGTCCCCACTCAGCAGCCAGAATATTGTTCCAAACAAAAACCCTCTGATCACTTTCATCCTCCGCTCCAAATCCCTCCAGTGGCTCTGCATTGCCCTCGAGATGAATCTTTCCAAATGGCTGTGTGGCCTGGTCCCAACCGTCTCCAGCCTCTTCGCCCTTCTGTCAGTCTCTCAGGACATACGGTCCAAGCAGGGTGGACTTCATTTAGTGACCAGAACAAATGGCGCTCCTCTCTCACCCCCAGCCCCTTTGCCAGACCTACCTGCCCATCCCTCTGTCCTCACCCAGCGGTCACTCCTCTAAGCCCCTCCCCTGACACCTTAGCCCAGGCCAGGTTCCCCCTCAGTGAGCCCCTGTCTCCCACTTTTGTCAACCTGCTTACCACTCCCCTGTACCCACTTAATATCTGTCTCCCCCTCAAAAGAAGAAGCTCTGCAAGGTCAAGATCCTGATTATCTTACCATTCTATCCCCAGCACCAAGCACGAATGGAACGCTATCAGTGATATTAGCTTGGGAACAGCTCCAAAAAGTCGTTGTTGAGTGAATGAACGGATGGAGAAAGGAATCTGTCGTGCATTAAACTCTCAGGCCTCCGCTGAGGTTCATCATTTGTTGTTGCTTAGTCACGAAGTCGTGTCCGACTCTGCGACCCCATGGACTATAGCCTGCCGGGCTCCTCCGTCCATGGACTTCTCCAGACAACAATACTGGAGTGGGTTGCTGTTTTCTCTTTCCGGGGATCTTCCCGACCCAGGGATTGAACCTGTGTCTTCTACATGGGCAGACAGAGTCTTTACCTCGGAGCCACCGGGGAAGCTTCCTCTGGGGCTAATGGCATGAAAAAGCATCCTGAAGGTGTGTATCTGTGAGCAGGAAGGCCAAGGGGTGCCCTCAGGTGCTGGGTAAGGAGCAGCCGTGTCCCCAGTGTACCCAGGGCACAGATGGGGTCACTGACCTGGGCCAGTGCCCACCCCTCCCCACCGAGGCCCCAGTCTGCTGGTCATCACTGCCAGACAGCCCAGTGTCTGCTTCTCGGCTGTCTAAGCTGGACCTCACAGGCATGAGGCCAGTCTAGAGAGCTTTGGTCAAAGGGTGCCTGGGGCTCTCTCTCACCGGATGGGCCAGATGGCAGGTGTGTGGGTCTGTGTGTCGGTGTGTGTGCCCAGTCTGATCTGCTCATAACAAGCCCAACATACACCCTCCTACCCACGAGGTCTGCCCAGCGGCCCACAGAGCTGGCCACAGACACGCTGAAGAAACGAGGTGCTGGCCTCCCGCCAGCCTGTCTCCCCCAGACTGGCATCGCTCAGCCTTTCTCAAGCGGCGGGTTCTGTGCTGGATGTTGCCCGCCTACCCCGTGCCTACCACCTCTGCCGTTGCCCTCCTGCTCTGAGCCCAGGCCGGTGGCTGGTTGAGGTGTTATCCCCCAGGCTCTCTCCATGCCCACTGGCTACAGTGACCCTGACCAAAGGCATCTTCCAGACACCCTCCCTGCAAACTGCAACTCTAATATTTGAGTTACAGCCCTCTCCCCTCAGTCCTCTGACCCCTGGCAGCTCCAGGGTGTCACTGCCCCTTGGTGCTTTAACCCTGATGCGCCTTGTACTAAGAGTACGCTCTTAATCCCTCATCACTTACCTTCTCAGCTAACCATCTTGTTTTTCTCAGATGCAAATTTCAAAGAGGGCCAAGTTCCTGCCCTTGAGCGGAACTGAAAGAACCTGACAGGCCACTCCCAACTGGCCTTCCACACCCTCCTGAGCTCCCTGGGGTCAGACTCCCCTTCCACGGGACAGCAGCTGCTAAGGAAACTGCAAAGAACCAGTGCCACCTCTCCAGAACAGTCCACCCCTCCTCCCAGCCTCCTCCTCTGGCTCAGCTCCACTGCCTGGTAGGGGAGAGGGACTGCAGCCTGGGGTTTGGGGTGGGGGGACGCTTCACATCTAAGGCAAGGACAGGAGAGAGCAGACACTTAAAACCCATCAACAGAAAAGTCTGGTGAGACCCCTCGGCCCAGCAAGATCCAACAAGTATTTCTGCAAACACCATTCACTGAGATGCTCCGTAAAAAAAAATGAAATTCTGCAGTCCAGGGAGTTTTGGAAACCTAACACACCATATCATCTCCTCTCGGAGAATCGCAATCCACACTGGCATAATTAAGACTAAGAAGACCTAAAGAAAAAGTACCTGTTAAAGATTGTTTTTTGTTTTTGCTTTCTTTCTGGCCACACTGCACATGGGATCTTAGTTCCCTGACCAGGAATCAAAATCTTGCCACTTGCGTTGGAAGCGTGGAGCCTTAACCGCTGAACCCCCAAGGAAGTCTCGAAAAGGTACCTATTAAAGGTCACTGAACCAGCATTTCATCAGCTATTAATAGATGATGTGGTTGGATAGACAGAGAGGCTGAGGATAGATGGGAGATAGAGATTGAGATTAATTTTTATAGTTATATAAGTACAATGAAACACAGTTTTAAATAGCAGGGATCCAGACCAACCATTTTCATTTTATAAATGAAGTCATGGGGGCTCAGAAAAGCTTTTACCCAAGGTCACACCACAGCACTAGAATCCAGGCCTCCTGATGCCTAGTCCAGGCTTTTTCCAACAGGCCCTGTTTCTTTTTTTTGCTTGACTCTAAACCCCAGGACTTCTGGTAATCAAAGAGATCGATGCTATTTTCAAGACAGACTCTGGTGTTTGTGATTAATCTCAGTGACTTCACAGGGCTTCCCTTGCAGGCATGCCCTCTGCTGAGGAAGGCGCCCTTTCCTGCATCCCAGACTCCAGGTCGACCGTGGAGGGTGGCAGGGCCCAGGGCAGAGGCTGCAGGTGAGGGTGACATTGAGCCCTCACTCTGGATGCTGAGCCATCCTGGTGGCTCAGACAGTAAAGAATCCGCCTGCAGTGCAGGAGACCTGGATTCAATCCCTGGGTTGAGAAGATCCCCTGGAAGAGGGCATGGCAACCCAACTCCAGTACTCTTGCCTGAAGAATCCCCACGGACAGAGGAGCCTGGTGGGCTACAGCCCATGGGGTTGCAAAGAGTCAGACACAACTGAGCGACTAAGCAAAAAACAAAAAGAAAAAACAATCTTTAACCGGTACTTTTTCTTTAGGTCTTCTCAGAGTCTTGGCTAGGCCAGTGTGGATTGTGATTCTCCGATTCACACACTCAGCTTGAGTTTGGGAAGTGGGCTTCCTGACAGGTGTCCCCAAATGGGAACAGACATTTGACAGGACATCTTCAGTGATGAAGTTGGAGACACAAAATCTGGGGACTGACTTAGGCCTTGGGGCGTTATATAGGCCTGGCACTGTTCCACAGGGCTCAGCTGCTAGAACCAGAGTTGCCTTCCCACCCGTCCTCCCTAAGCCTAAGTCTTGGCATCTCTGAGCTTCTGCATCTTACTCCCTGAGCCCCCAGCCACAGCCATCTCTCCCACACTGCACACTCACAGCACAGAGGTGTGTGTGTGTGTGTGTGTGTGTGTGTGTGTGCGCGCACATGCTCACTCAGTTGTCAGATTCTTTGCAACCCTATGGACTATAGCCTGCCAAACTTTTCTGTTTATGGACTTTTTCCAGCAAGAATACTGGAGTGGGTAGCCATTTCCTCCTCCAGAGGAGCTTCCTGACCCAGGGATTGAACCCACATCTCTTGCATTGGTAGGTGGATTCTTTACCACTGAGTCACTAAGGAAGGGGCTGCTAATGCCAGAGACCCGGGTTCAATCCTGGTCTGGGAAGATCCTCTGGAGAAGGAAATGGCAACCCACTCCAGTATCCTCGCTGCGGAGAATTCCATGGACAGAGGAGCCTAGTAGGCTATAGTCCATGATGTCACAAAGAGTCAGACATGACTTAGTGACTAAATACACACACACCAGGGAAAACCCTCCTCCAGCCCTTTAGCAGAGAAGAAATTGAACTGAGACTTTCAGGAAAGACAGACCCTTGGGGCTTAGGCTCAAAGGAGGCTGCCCGCCCCCAACTCCAGGCACTGGGTGGGAGTGAGCCTGGCAAGACATGCTTCAGAGCCCAACGCCAGTGGCTTTTGGTGCCCCAACCAAAATCACGTAAAATAGAAGACTTCACCACAAAAACAGACCCAGGTAATCAGGATCAGATATAGACTGGAAGTCCTAGACTGACAGGCTTATCTCCTCATCTTTAGACTGAGATCCTCAAATCCCGTCCCCCACCCCAGACCTATTGGACTGCGGCTTGAGGCCTCTGCAGTGAACAGTGCTGCCCCCAGCATCCTAGCCTCAGCTCCAGCCCTCTCTCCCCTCCCTTCCCCAGGCCTCATCCATCTCTGGGGCTTCTCTGCTGCTGGGGTGGGGCAGGGAGGGCCTGCCCTCTGTGGCTCTAGTGCCCACACTTCCCCTTTCTCAGAGAGCAGGGCCACTTCCCTGAAGACAGCAGTTAACATCAAGCAGTGTTTGTATCTGCCCCTGTGTCTGGGACACACAGCCCAGTCTGGGGGCCTGTTGGGCTGGCCTATCGTCTGCCACTGTTTGCCTTTGGGGCAATGGGTGCCTTGAGCAAGCTGGGAGAGAGGAGGCTGCTGTGGGGATAGGGAGCAGGGCACAGCCCCAGACAGGGCAGCCTTGATGCCAAAGGCTGTGGCTTCTGAAGCTCCAGGCAAGGGTTGCTGGAGCCAAATGCCTGTCCACTGTCCTGTCTTCAGAGTCAGAGCATCTGATGCTAGAGGACACTCCCTCCCACCTCTAATAAAACCCCTCAGAAACATGGTCTTCCTTCTTCCAGGCCCCTCAAAGCCCAGATCCCTTCTAAGGGCTCTGCACCCTCCCACCCCTGCATACCTACCCTAACCCCTGTGCTGTGCTGTGCTTAGTCGCTCAGTCATGTCCGACTCTTTGCGACCTTGTGGACTGTAGCCCACTAGGCTCCTCTGTCCATGGGGGATTCTCCAGGCAAAATTCTGGAGTGGGTTGCCATGCTCTCCTCCAGGGGATCTTCGCAACTCAGGGATCAAACCCCAGGTCTCCCGTATTGCAGGCAGATTATCGCTTGAGCCACCAGGGAAGCCCAAGAATACTAGAGTGGGTAGCCTATTCCTTCTCCAGGGGATCTTCCCAACCCAGGAATAGAACTGGGATCTCCTGCATTGCAGGCAGATTCTTTACCAGCTGAGCTATGAAGGAAGCCCACCCTCACCCCAACCCCACCCCAAAAAAGTTAATAAGGAGATATTGCAGGTGCTGCCCAGAGGGAACACCTGGAGGCGAACTGATGATCTGCTTCTGGGGCATCCAGAGCTGGGCTGCATGTGTGTTGTAAGTGGCTGGTCTTACAAACCCGTCTCCCCCCAGACTTGGACCTGTGGCTTGGGATTGTCCCTCAAACCCAGCTCCTGGGACGGTGACTCTCCTTCACCAGCACAGCCTTTTATAATACACACATGAGAACTATTAATATTCCACTCTTGGCCAGTTGCTTTCAACAGAAGGTCACCCAGAGCTGGAGGACCCTGAGCAGGTCACTTCCTCTAAGAAGATGAGGGGCTGAATTCCTGGATTTCTAGACCCTTCCAGCTTCAAAGTGCCATCACCATAACCACAGGGCAAGGGTTGTAAGCCCTCCTAGACATAGGGAGAGAACTCAATATTACAGGAATGCAACAGGAAGGATCCCAGCCTTTGGCCAGAGACAACTCAACCGATCAAATATGTGGTTCTGTTTAGGTTTATACCACAATTGCTTCATATACCATGCTTGCGTGCTAAGCTGCTTCAGTAGTGTCTGACTCTGTGACCCTATGGATTGTAGCCCACCAGGCTCCTCTGTCCATGGGATTCTCCAGGCAAGACTCCTGGAGTGGATTGCCATGCCCTCTTCCAGGGGATCTTCCCAAATCAGGGACTGAACCCTTGTCCCAGGCATCGCCTGCGTTGGCAAGCAGGTTATCTACCACTAGCATCACCTGGGAAGCCTATCCCGTCCTATGGGCTATGTACCACATGTTGTATACATTACATTGTTAGGTCTGGTACACATTTGGAGTATATGGCATAATTGGTGTATCTACCACACTTGGGCGATGGATACATTTTGAGGAATAACACATAAAACACTGCAGCATGCACACACTTTGTGTATATCTACACACTCAGGGTGTATACCTGCACACTTGGAATATATCCGGTGCTCTGGAGATATAGCACACCTTGTGTAGAGACTCCACTGCTGGGAGCATTCTGCGAAGTCTTAGTGATATAACTCTGGCAAGACTCTGGGGTGAACAGTACAGACCCTAAGACCTGATCACCCTGCATGCAGTACACTCCCCCCACTGTGGTTAACCTTGAATAAATCCCTTGCCCTCTGAGACTCAGTTTTTTTCACCTGTTAGATGGGGATCATAACAGTACCTACCCTCATAGGCTTTGGGGGACAATTAAATGAAACAGAGCTTATAACAGACTCACCATCGCATCTGGCAAAGAAGAAACAGATGATAAATGGCAGCTTTGTTACTGCTTGGCCTTTTAAAAGTGTTTTATAATGCATAAGTATTTTTTAATTTCAAATATACATAAATTCAGATGTTTCCAGAGTCTTAATGCTTTTGAAAACTCAGATAACAGACAGACCATTTAATTCATATTTATTTCACATTTGATCTGTAAACTTTTTGTTAAAAAAAATCCACTGTCATTAGCAACATGTGCTGACATTAATTTTTCTTTAGTGAAATATGAGCGCAGGCCTTAAAGAGTCTCTGTCTAAAACATAGGGCAACTTGGATGTAAACAAAGTCTCCGCCCTTCTCCCTTGACTTTGGGAGTTTATCAATGACTTGATCTCAACCAGAAAAACAGGGAGGAAAAATGGACAACACTTTGATACTTAAGAGCTCTTGGGGCAGGAACTGTACAGTTGGGCAGGCCCATTTGTCTCTTCAAACTGTTTACTTTGGGCAAATTGTATCAGGTTTGCTTCTTCCACATAATTTCCACTTCTCCGTGTCTAAAAACAGCAGGTAAAAGATTTCCCACAGTCAGCACTCTGAAGGAGGGAGTGGTAGCACATACATCTAAGATCGAAACATACATATTTTTCAAGCAGTGGCCCCAGAGGAAGGGAGGAAGGGGACACTGGAAAGAGAAGGTTTTAAAGTGCAGTACTGGAGTGAAAAAGGGTGCATCCGAGAATAATGGCTTTATACACAGGGCTGCTGCAAGGCAGAAAGGTTCATTTACTTCTGTCTTGATCCATCCTTGTAATATTTACATAGGACAAGGCAATTATGCTGTTAGGCACAGGGGTGGGGAAATGGACAGAAATCTTTTCCCCCTCAGGAAATCTCAACACAAGTCCAGTCCCAAGGGACAGTCACCAGTTGCTGGTGAAAAGGACACAGAGAGGGTAATGACACCAGAAAAGGACTCACTTTGCAAAGAGGCTTGCCCTGAACTAGACACAATGTGTCTGCCTGGAGAGCATCTCCAGGATTCAAACATCAGTAGCCAGGATTCAAACATCAAAAGCCAAGAGACATTTAGGTCCCCATCCCCATCCCCATCCCCAAGTACTATCAAAAATAGTGTATATTTACAAGGGGGAGGGGGATGGGAGGGCCAGCAGGGCTGCCCTGAGCATTTGTTTAAAAATAGAGTTGGGGAAGGGGGACAGCTATTAGCCGGGGCTGGGTAACCCCCACCCCCACCCCATCTGTTAACCCTTTGGGAGCCCTCCATCCCCTCTGGCCTCTCGTGCTTGCTCTGAACGACTGTGACAGCTGGGCCCAGGTGAGGTGAAAATACTTTTAGGAAACAATACTGATTTGGGGCTGCCCAAGAACCCAGGAAGATGGCTCTGAGTGAGGAGCTGCCCTAACAATAATGAGGGGGTTGGAGTGGGGGGTGTGGCCCTCCCAGCCAGTACTTTTCTCAGGTAGGAGAGCGCAGATGCCCGCAAGAAGCGGCAGAGCCATCCTGGGGCCAAGAAACTAGGAACAGGCAGGACCCGGGGTTTGGCAGGACCACGTAGACGCGCCCCCTGGATCCCAGCTGCCTGCAGTCAGCGCAAGTCTGTTCTCCGGGCGCGGACTTCGCACTCACACGATCCGCTTCCTGTCCCCCCGGCAGAGGATCTTCTTGAAGGCGCGGCGGAAGTCGTGATTGAAGATGGTGTATATGACCGGGTTCAGCGAGCTGTTGCAGTAGCCGAACCAGAAGAAGAACTTGAAGAGCGTGGGCGGCACGGGGCAGCCGATGGCCGTGAGCGTGTAGGTGAAGAAGAAGGGGAACCAGCACACCACGAACACGCCGATGACCACCGCCAGCACGAAGGTGAAGCGCTTCTCGCGGTTCTGCCGCCCACGCCAGCGCGACGCCTTGGGGCCCCCGCCACGAGCGCTCCTCCGCCGGCCCGGCCGTCGGGTGCCCCCGGCCCCGTCGCCCCCTGCCCGCGCCGCGGCAGGCTGTCCCCGGGCTTCACCTGGCTCGCCCGGGCCTTGCCTTTGGCCCGGGGCCCGCGCTCCGACCTGCGGGACCCCGGGGGCCGCTCAGCATGCTCAGACGAGGAGCTCTCCTCTAGGTCCAGCGCATCGGCGTCCGGCGGCCCTGCGGGCGCGGGCTCCCCCGGGGCACCATTGAGCTGGACCTGCAGCGACTCGACCTCGGCGCCCACGGGGCCCACGCCGCCGCGCTCCGGGCCCAAGCCGTTGGGCCTGCGCTCGGCGCCCCCTGGCAGCTCAGCGGCGGTGGCATCCGGACCCCGGCGACTGGGCGGCACGCGGGTGCGGCGCTTGGCGATCTGATAGATGCGCACATAGACCAGGATCATGATCAGGCAGGGCGCGAAGAAGGAGCCGATGCTCGACGAGATGACGTACCACTTCTGGTCGTTGATCTCACAGCGCGGTTCGGCGGACGGCTGGCCACTCCTGCCTCTCTTCTTCTCGAAGGAAATGAGCGGGGGGAAGGAGATGACGGCCGAGATGACCCACACCGTGACGATGATGGCCTTGATGCGGCGTGGCGTGCGCTTCAGGTTGTACTCTATGGCCTGGGTGATGGACCAGTAACGATCCAGGCTGATGGCGCACAGGTGCACTATGGAAGACGTGCAGAAGAGCACGTCGAGCGCCAGGTAGATCTCACACCACGCCTTGCCGAAGTACCAGTAGCCCATGACCTCGTTGGCCAGCGAGAAAGGGATGACAAGCGTGGCCACCAGGATGTCCGCTGAAGCCAGAGACACCAGGAAGAGATTCTGGGGCGCCTTGAGCGCGCGGCTTGTGAACACAGCAATGATGACAAGCACGTTACCGAACACTGTGAACAGCATGAGCAGGCCAGCCAGGCACACCAGCGTCAGCGTCACCTGCAGGGAGTAGGGGGTGGCCCGGGCACCGCCCCCTGGGGCCTCGGTCCCGTTCCAGCTCGCGTTGCCCGCGTCCGGCTGCAGGGAGCCCATGGGCGCGAAGCTGCCCTCGGCCAGCGGCTGCTCCTGGCGGAACATGAACGCGGGTGCCCACTCGCCTGGGCCTGCTGCCAGCTGCCTTCCGGCCCGGTGCCCGTGGGTCCTCCTCTTCCTCTCGCGCCCCGCTCGCCCCGCCGCACCTCACATGGAGAAGGGGCCTCAGGGAGGCCGGGCCCCGAGCTGGGGGACCGCTAGCGGCCCATGGGCCCGGCTCCCGCGAACCGCACCCGGTCCGCGCGCTTCGGGCTCTCGGGGTCGGCGCCTTCTCGCTCCCAGCTCCTAGATACAGCCAAGTTTTATTTCTAAGCGGCGGGAGAGAGTAGGTCGAACCGATGGGGAAAGAAATATTTATTCTTCAAGAAGAGAGAACAAAAATCATCGGTGGCCTGATGACTTGGAAAGATAACAGGAAATTAAATATATCTGTTTCTATATCTTTGACTCTTGAGCCTGAGCGAAAGCAAGAGGTCTTACCGTGTGCGGGGCCCGCCCCCAACCCGGGAGGCAGCCGAGGGGTGCTGATGCTGGCTTGGGGTCGTGTGTCTCTCTCCTTATATCTCCGAAGCGAACACCGACTCTCTCGCTTCCCCCAGACGCGGCGGGGCCGGCGGGGCCCGGG
>NW_011495018.1:19892795-19906402 GCF_000754665.1 Bison bison bison
GCATGAAGGCGCCCCCGTCCTCAGGCGGACCCGGGCGGGTGGGCGATCGGCCCTCCAGGAATCGCGACCGAGGCAGGAGGTCTCCTGGGCGTCTGCACGGCGAGCTTCGGGCGCTGAGCGCGACGGGACAGGCTGGGGTCCGAGGGCAGCGTGAGTTTGGGGAGGAGAGCAGGGGCTAGGGAGAGAAGGTGCTGGGGGTGGCCGGGCGGCGGCGCGCCGGCTGCTAGGCGTCTGCACTGAAGCCCGGGCCGCTGCTTCTCCGCCGCACTAGCCCTGGACTGGTTTTATAGCCCCAGGATCAAGCCGGCGTTGCTGAGCAGCCGGCGTCAGCCCCCACGTGGGAAGCCGACCCTCCCCCGCCCCTTGCACCTCCCCTCCACGGGTCTAGCGCCCTCACCCAGCGCGGGACCCACTGGAACCCTGCCCCACTGGTGAGACGGGCCCTTTGGGGAGGCGGATACCCTGAGCGAGGGATTTAAAGGGCGTGCCCGGGGAGTGCCTGCTGGGAATTGGCCAAGCATCTCTGGGCGCGCCGAGCAGAACACATTGGGCACCCGGGAGTGGCCACATCGAGCTGAGTGGGACTTGGGAGGAAAGGGTGTTGAGGTCCCCTGGATGAATCGGGAGAAGCAATTGCCGGTACAGGTCGCATCCGGAGCAACCCCGCCCTGGGCCGGGCCACACTTTTCCTGCAAGTGCTCCTGGCGGCGGGGCGAGTGGAGCTGGTGAGAGGAAGGCGCACGTTCGGATCCAACCCCTTTGGCGGAAAGGGAGGCAACACCCACGCGGAGTGGGCTCCGCCAGAGTTAGGAGCTCCACTGTGCGGAGAAACGGCCATTTGTGGTTCCAGCTGCAGAGCGGCTGCGAGACCTGAGCAGCCTGGGTCTGAACCGGCGCCCCCTAGACCACGGTGAGGAGGGGTCCTAGAGCGGAGGCGGCGCGTGGCGGCAGCGCGAGGGCGCACTGACACCTGCCGGCCGCACGCCGGCACCGCTGCCAGTCTACGCGGACGTCGGAGCCTACTCTCGTCCCTGAGACTGCCTTCTCTCATATCAGGGCAAGTTTGGGTCCATGCTCGGGGACAGAGAACCCAGATTTTTTATTGCACTTTGTCATGTTGCAGAAATCTTCCTAACGCATACACTCTTGTGTGGCTACCCTCTCCCCGGCGAGAGTGAAGCTTGGGCTGATGAAGACACATCAGAAGAGGGCTCTGCAGGCATCAGAGCCCAGAGCTGGCAGCCCACCCTGCCAGTACAGGGCAACCCACGCTTCCCGCAGATCCCGGAGGCCTGGATCCTGCCTGACTGGTTGCTCTGCTCTGGTCTTCTCTGAACCATTGTGTCTTTGTTGAGGCCGAAAGCTAGACTTCTCCCCCCACCACATCCGCATTTCAGATGCACGCACACCAGTCTTTCAGTAAGACGAGGATGCTGACCAAAAGAAGAGAGAATGTTTTCCAGGTTCCATCTGATAGAAATAGCATGGAGAGGGGGTGAGTGCAGTGTTCCTCTGCATGCTCGGTGTCCTGAGATAGATTTTAACGGTTGCTAGAGTACCGGCTTGTATTGTGTTATCTGCACTTTTCAAATAAACAGTAGGCAGTTTAAGGGCAAGGCCCAGGAGGATGGAAACTGTCAGCAGGAGAGAGATTAGACCTAAAGAAAAGTTATCTTATTTAAGGGCCTACTAAACCAAAATACCTTATGTAGTCAATCAAGCTGGAAGTTCTAAGGATGGAACAGATTGCTTCTCTGCCCAGCAGGGTTCAGGCTCAGGACTGAGGACTAAATTAAGGATCTTGAGCATCAAGGCTGAGCATCACCTTCAACACCAGCTGATGTCTACAGCCTCTGCCAGTGATACAGGCCAGTGATACAGTAATCAATGTGGTTGCTCTTATTGTAGATAGTCCTGAAGTCTGTGCTTTTCAAAGTATTTCACAGGTGTCTCCTGCAATCATTCCTCCAATTGGATGACCTCCCTTTCCAGATTTAATTCTGAAGAGCCTTTCTAATCCCCTTTTCTGGAGCACCTGAAGAAAGTTAAGGCACTCTTTCCTCCCTCTGTTAAATCTATTTTCCATCTTCTAACCAAGTCTCAGCTCTGTATGTCCTGAGAGAAGAGATTCAGAGAGATTGCATGAGACTCAGTTGGAAATGTGGTCACGCTCACCTTTGCACAGAAACTAAGAGCCCCAGACCTCAAGTATGAATGCTAAGAGAGACAAATATCAAAGCCCATGGCAATCTGGGCTTCACTGCGTTGTTCACAGACCTTAGGGCCCGAGTTTTCATAGACCATCACCGCCTATCTCCACACCAGCTGCTGACACACATCTCTCCTTCCCATCTCATTTCAGAAGCAAAAAGGGAAATGAAAATAGAGGCCACAGGGCTTTCTTTTCTTGGAATCTCTGCTGCTAGCCTGTGTATAACATCTCATGTCACATTTTCTTAAATGCTTCCCAAACAGCCAGTCAGCTTCTTAATTCCTGGGTTTGGAGTCTTTTCTCCTAAAATGGAAACAGGTTTTTCAAGGAGCTAGGGTCTTGGAGGCCAATTCAGGACAATTATTAATAATAATGATAGCTGTCTTTTGTTGAGTTCCTAGTACACAACATGTCTAAGGCTAGCTACAGAGCCTCTTCATATGCAGAGTTCTTCCTCTTCACATATGTGTTTGTCTCTCCGTTGTGTCCGACTCTTTGCGACCCCATGAGCTGTAGCCTGCCAGGCTCCTCTGTCCATGGAATTCTCCAGGCAAGAATACTGGAATGGGTTGCCATTCCCTTCTCCAGGGGATCTTCCTAACCCAGGCATCAAACCTGGGTCTCCCACATTGCAGGCAGATTCTTTACCGTCTGAGCCACCAGGGTAACACATGTATCTATCACTAAATGCTCTAGCTCCTTAGTTTGACACTCAGTGTCAGTATCTCTGAGCTTTAAAAGGCTATGTGGATGCTATTAGTTTTTTGATAGAAGATTTAGTGCTGTGCTTGCTTAGTGAGACAGCACTGAGCAGAGAGAGATCCACAAAGACAATAATTTCTATCCAAGCCTGTATATCTGCATTGCTTGGGAAGGTGAAAAAGACTTACTAGTGCTCCACCAAGGTAATTTTGATTCATCAGGGCTGTGATGGAATGCAGACTGTGTATTTTAACAAACCTCCTTGGGAGATGCTAACATGCACACTCAGTGAAGATTCACTGCTCTAAGTAATAAATAATAAATCTCACTGGGGGCAGGAGAGATGAGCAGTTGCCTTGGTGGGGGCATAAAGGTGGTGTCTAAGGAAGGCAGAGCTGCTAAGGATGGGCTCCAGATTGAGAATAACTGTCCTAGTTCTTCTGGGTCAGCTAAGAGGGTGTCATATTCTTCCAGGAACCAGAGGCATCAGGAAGTTGGCATTTCTGGCCTAAGGAGAAGTCTAGGGCACACAAATGGAGGTCCACTATTATTTCTACTATTAATAAAAATACATACTACAGAGGATCTGAATAGACAATTTTCCAAAGACGGCATACAAAATGGGCAACAGACACATGAAAAAATGCTCAACATCACTAATCATCAGAGAAATGCAAATCAAAACTACATTGACTATCACCTCACACTGGTCAGAATGCCATTCTCCAAGTCTACAAACAACAAATGCTAGAGAGAATATCTAAAAAAGGGGATCTTCCTACACTGTTGGCAGGAATGGAAATTGGTACAACCACAATGGAGAACAGCAAGGAGGCTCCTTAAAAAGTTAAAATAGGACTACCATATGACCTTGCAATCCCACTCCTGAGCATATATCTGGAAAAAAAACAAACAAACATAATTTGAAAAGATAATGTACCCGTGTTCATTGCAGTGCTATTTACAATAGCCAGGACATGGAAGCAACATAAATGTCCATCAGCAGAGGAATGGATGAAGATGTGGTGCATAAATATAGTGGACTATTACTCAGACATAGAAAAGAATGAAATAATGCCATTTGCAGAAACATGGATGGACCTAGAGATTATCATACTAAGTGAAGTTAAGTCAGGAAAAGGAAAAACATCATTTGATATCACGTATCACTTACCTGTGGAATCTAATTTTTTTAATCATATAAATGAACTTATTTACAAAACAGAAACAGAAAAAAAAAAAAAAAAAGCTTGTGGTTACCAAAGGGGAAATGTGGGTGGGGAGGGGATAAATTATGTGTATTAACATACACATATTACTAGTTAACTAGTGTGAAATAAAAAACATAGATGCTCTCATTTTATATCTCTAGCTCTACCTCCCTTTCTATCTATATTTTCTTCTGAAAAGGAACACATAAGTACTGGAAGATGGTCTATTTATGACTACCAGCCAGGCAAATTACCAATACATGTAATTTAGCTTATACTAAATTATCTGTTTGTCCTGGAATTACATCTATAATTAAAGTGCCAGGTAATATTAAAATTCTTGTGTGTGTGCATGTGTGTTCAGTCATTCAGTCGCATCTGACTCTCTGCAACCCCGTGGACTGTAGCCCACACCAGGCTCCTCTGTCCATGGAATTCTCCAGGCACAAATACTGGAGTGGGTTGCCATTTCCTCCTCCAGGGGATCTTTCCAACCCAGGGATCAAACCTGCATCTCCCATGTCTCTTGTATTGCAGACAGATTCTTTACCACTGAGCCATGGGGGACTTCATCTAAAAAGAGCCAGAAAACTGGATTGGAGATGATATTAATAGCTTATTACTATTTTTTGAAGACTAAGAAAAAACTACATCCTCATTAGCTTGGACTCCTGCTGCTGCTAAGTCGCTTCAGTCATGTCCAACTCTGTGCGACCCCATAGACAGCAGCCCACCAGGCTCCCCCGTCCCTGGGATTCTCCAGGCAAGAACACTGGAGTGGGTTGCCATTTCCTTCTCCAATGCATGAAAGTGAAAAGTGAAAGAAGTCGCTCAGTCGTGTCTGACTCTTAGCGACCCCATGGACTGCAGCCCACCAGGCTCCCCCATCCATGAGATTCTCAGGGCAAGAGTACTGGAGTGGGGTGCCATTGCCTTCTCCGACTCCTAGGCTCTCACAAATCGAAGTTCAGACACACAAACACAGGCCACACACCCATGCATATGGGCCATATGGGCACACACTCACCCATCTGAACATGATGAGCAGGTGGGGAACACAGTGTTCCCATTGCCGCCCATGCCCCACACACAACTGGAACCAAATGCTGCGATCAGTTACTAACATCTGTCAAGTCACTGCATTGCTGACATGGTGGCGGGGAGGAGGGGCTGGCAGTCACTAGAAAAAAATCTATTGCTTCCTCTGAGCTATTATTTAATTCTTCCACTTTCTTGCTGCCAGTGCTGGAGCTCTTTGCAAGCACATTGTTCCTGAAGGTGAATGGAAGCCAAAAGAAAAGCATCACCTCCAAGAGTGTTGTTGGAAGGAGTGGCCTTATTTACCACCTTCCGTGTTTCTCATCACTGACTGTTAGATCCATTCTGCTATTCCCATGGAAAAAGTGTGAAGTCTGAGCATCACCTTCATCTTTTTTTTCCCCCCCCTAAGGTGCTAGCCCATCCTGCTCCCACCTGGAAGATGAAGCCAAGTGATTTCTGCCCCTACTGGGCCCTCGCCAAGACCCAAGATAATAGTCTGTGCCAGGATCACCTCTATCTTAAGAATGCCCAGAAAGTTTGGGCTCTCATCTGGATCTTTGCTGCTGCCGACCTTGCAAGAAAAATGTGTGCGTTTCCACTAAAACTTGACTGCTGAGGGTTGTGCACACATGAAACTTACCATTACCTCCTGAGTTTTCCAGGTCAGTCCTCGCAAATAAGGGCTCTTTCCCACCACATTCAGGTGAGTTGTCTTGCCTGCTTTGTCCAGAAGCATAAGAAAAAGCACGCTTGAATCAGTTATGGCCAGTGATGGTTATTTATGGCACATGGCTATTTATGGCACAACAGGTGAGCTAGAGCCTCTGGCCCTTGGGAATAATGGAGATATTTGTGACCAAACTTAATAACTTTTAAACTAACATTCATTAACCTAATTAAGTAAAGTGAATCGCCTTTCACATTTTCACAAAGAAACCATGGAAACCTCATGAACACACACATACACCACACACACACACACACTGTTTAAAAGGTAATCTGGTCATTCTGCTCCCTGGAAATGATTTCTTTTTTCCATTCTCCCTAGTTAATGATACCAGGAAAGCACAAGCTTTTCCCTCCTAAAGGGGCCCCTGCCTGCCAGCTCCAGGGAGTGAAGCCATTAGCAATTCAGGCTTTGGAGTAAGATAAACCTGGGCTCTGGTCCTACTTCTGTCACTTAATAACTGTATTAACTTACTTAACTTTCTGGACCTTGGTTTTCTCATACAGAAATGGGGAAAATAGTAATAAGCATCTCAGGCATGCTCTTAAGTGAATGTTTAATAAATGAATACCTGGAAAATATATAACACAATGTTCAGCATTTAATAGATGCTTTGTTGTTGTTCAGTCACTAAGTCATGTCTGACTCTTAGTGACCCCATGGACTGCAGCACACCAAGCTTCCCTAGATGCTTGACATACATTAAGTGTATTTGTTTATTTGGCAAAACTTTCTCCTTTATTAACCTGATTCTTCCTCAGACAGATACAAAGATATTTGAAGATCTGCCCCTTAAAGTTTGACAGTTAATAAATTGGTGTGAAAAATAAGAATTAAAAACTAAATAAAAGTAGGAAAATGTAACTTCACATTTTAACAGGTATTTATTCCTTTTTGTGTATGTAAACAGCCAGGAATGGGGAGAAAGTCCCTTGCCTTAAGACTATACCCAACTGAAAAGCTTCTGCACAGCAAAGAAAGCCATCAACAAAATGAAAAGGCAACCTACAGAATGGGAGAATATATTTGCAAATCATATATCTGATGAGGGGCTAATATGCAAAATATATAAAGAATCCATATAACTCAATCACAAAAATTTAAATAATCCAATTTTTTTTAATGTACAAAGGGGATAAATAGACATCTTTCCAAAGAAGACATGCAGATGACCAACAAGTATGAAGAAAGGTGCTCAAAATCACTAGTCATCAGGGAAATGCAAATCAAAGCTACAATGAGGTATAACCCCACACCTGTTACAATGACTGTTACCAAAAAGAAAAGAAAGGGAACTCTTGTGCACTGCTGATAGGAATGTAAATTGGTGCAGCCACTATGGAAAAAAGTATGAAGGTTCCTCAAAATATGAAAAGTCGAACTGCATACGATTCAACAGTGCTGCTTCTGAGTAAAACACTAACTCAAAAAGATGGGTGCACCCTCACATTCACTGCAGCATTATTTACAGAAGCAAGATATGGAAACAATCTGTGTCCATCAATAAATCAACGGATAAAAAAAAAAAAGTGGTATGTATATACCATGGACTACTACTCAGTCATAGAAAAATGAAAGAAATCTTGCCATTTGTGACAACATGGATGGACCCTTACACCGTTACACTAAGTCAAATATGTCAGACAGAGAAAGGCAAGTACCATATGATCTCACATATTCATGTGGAATCTAAAGAAAATTCAAGCAAACAAACAAAAACCAAGTGCATGGATACAGAGAACAGATTGGTGGTTGCCAGATGTGAGGAATAAGGGGTGAAAAAAACGGGTGAATGGCAAAGGGTACAAACTTGCAGTTAGAAAGTCAGTCCGTCATGATATGGAACTGGCACAAAAATAGAAATGTAGACCAATGGAGCAGGATAGAAAACCCAGAAAAAAACCCACGCACCTATGGTCAGTTAATCTGTGACAAAGGCAAGACTACACAATGTTGAAAAGACAGTCTTTTCAACAAACGATGCTGGGAAAACTGGACAGCTACATGTGAAAAAAAAAAAAAAAAAGAAATTAGATCATTCTTTGACATCATACATAAAAACAAGTTCAAAATGGATGAAAGACCTAAAGGTGACACTGGACACTTTAAAATTCCTAGAGGAAAACATAGGCAGAACACTCTCTGATATAAATCAGAGCAATATTTTTTTCAATCTGTCTCCCAGAAAAATGGAAATAAAAATAAACGGGGCCTACTTAAACTCAAAAGCTTTTGCACAGCAAAGAAATAATAAACAAAATGAAAAGACAACTCACAGGTTGGGAGAAAATGATGTGACATACAAGGGATTAGTCTCCAAAATTTACAAACAGCTCAGGATGCTTAGCTCATTTCACATGCAAGAAAGGTAATGCTCAAAATCTTTCAACCCAGGTTTCAGCCATATGTGGTGAACTGAACTTCCAGATGGTCAAGCTGGATTTAGAAAAGGCAGAGGAACCAGAGATCAAATTGCCAATATCTGTTGGATCATAGAAAAAGCAAGGGAATTACAGAAAAGCATCTACTCTGTTTCATTGACTACGCTAAAGCCTTCTGACTTTTCCAACAAACTGTGAAACATTCTTAGAGATGGGAATACCAGACCATCTTACCTGCCTAAGAGACCTGTATGCAGATCAAGAAGCAAGTCAGAACCAGACATGGAACAACAGACTGGTTGAAGATTGGTAAAGGAGTACATCAAGGCTGTATATTGTCACCCTGCTTATTTAACTTATATGCAGAGTACATCATGTGACATGCCTGGCTAGATGAAGCACAAGCTGGAATCAAGATTGCCGGGAGAAATGTCAATTAACATCAGATATGCGGATGACACCACCCTAATGACAGAAACTGAAAAGGAACTAAAGAGTCTCCTGATGAAGGTCAAAGAGGAGAGTCAAAGAGTTGGCTTAAAATTCAACATTCAAAAAACTAAGATCATGGCATCTAGTCCCAGCACTTCATGGCAAATAAAAATGGAAACAGTGGCAGATTCTATTATCTTAGGCTCCAAGATCACTGTAGACGATGACTGCAGCCATGAAATTCAAAGATGTTTGCTCCTTGGAAGAAAACCTATGACAAATCTAGACAATGTATTAAAAAACAGAGACATCGCTTTGCCAACAAAGGTCCATACAGTCAAAGCTATGGATTTTCTAGTGGTCATGGATAGATGTGAGTTCCTGCTGCTGCTGCTGCTGCGTCGCTTCAGTCGTGTCCAACTCTGTGTGGCTCTATAGACGGCAGCCCACCAGGCTCCTCTGATATTTAAAGTGTGTTTCTCATAGGCAACATATATTTGGTCTTTTTTAAATCTACTGTGACAATCGCTTTTCACTGGCAGCTGAAGTGATCACTGATATAGTTGAATATCTAACTTCACTACCATTTTTTTTTTTTGGTCTTCCATGCCTTTTATGCTTTGAATGGACCATTTTATGATTCCATATTCTCTTAACATATTAAGCATACATTTAACTTTTTTAGCTGTTCACCTACTGTTTGCAATGTTTATTTACAACTAATCCAAGTTCCCTTTCAAATAACACTTATCACTTAATGGGTAAGGCAACTGCTTTATAATAGAGTATTTCCAATTCCTCTCTCTCACCCCTTATATATAATATTGCTGCCATTCCTCTTATCCATAATCTAGTCTCCAAATATATTATTATTGGAACAATTATGTTAAATCAGTGAAGAAAAATGAAAGATTTTACCGTCATTTATTCCTTAATGCTCCTTTGTGTAGATTGTTTCTGACCTGTATTACTTTCCTTCTCCCTTAAGAATTTCTTTTAGTAATTCTTGCAGGGGAAGTACATTGGTGACAAATTCCCTAAATTTTAGTTTGTATAAATTTATTTCTTCTTTTGAATGATAATTTCAGATACTACATAACTCTTTTTTTTTTTTCTTCCTCTCAACACAGAAAGTATTTTATTCTACTCTCTTTTGAGAAATGCAAAAAAGCAAAATGGCTGCCTGAGGAGGCCTTACAAATAGCTGTGAAAAGAAGAAAAGGAAAGATATAAGCATCTGAATGCAGAATTCCAAAGAATAGCAAGGAGAGATAAGAAAGCCTTCCTCAGCGATCAATGCAAAGAAATAGAGGAAAACAACAGAATGGGAAAGACTAGAGATCTCGTCAAGAAAATTAGAGATACCAAGGGAACATTTCATGCAAAGACGGGCTCAATAAAGGACAGAAATGGTATGGACCTAACAAAAGCAGAAGATATTAAGAACAGGTGCCAAGAATACACAAAACTGTACAAAAAAGATCTTCACGACCCAGATAATCACGATGGTGTGATCACTCACCTAGAGCCAGACATCCTGGAATGTGAAGTCAAGTGGGCCTTAGGAAACATCACCATCAACAAAGCTAGTGGAGGTGATGGAATTCCAGTTGAGCTATTCCAAATCCTGAAAGATGATGCTGTGAAAGTGCTGCACTCAATATGCCAGCAAATTTGGAAAACTCAGCAGTGGCCACAGGACTGGAAAAGGTCAATTTTCATTCCAATCCCAAAGAAAGGCAATGGCAAAGAATGCTCAAACTACCGTACAACTGCACTCATCTCACACACTAGTAAAGTAATGCTCAAATTTCTCCAATCAGGCTTCAGCACTACGTGAACCGTGAACTTCCAGACGTTCAAGCTGGTTTTAGAAAAGGCAGAGGAACCAGAGATCAAATTGCCAACATCCGCTGCATCATGGAAAAAGCAAGAGAGTTCCAGAAAAACATCTATTTCTGCTTTATTGACTATGCCAAAGCCTTTGACTGTGTGGATCACAATAAACTGGAAAATTCTGAAAGAGATGGGAATACCAGACCACCTGACCTGCCTCTTGAGAAACCGGTATGCAGGTCAGAAAGCAACAGTTAGACTGGACATGGAACAGACTGGTTCCAAATAGGAAAAGGAGTTCGTCAAGGCTGTATATTGTCACCCTGCTTATTTAACTTATATGCAGAGTATATCATGAGAAACGCTGGGCTGGAAGAAGCACAAGCTGGAATCAAGATTGCTGGGAGAAATATCAAAACCTCAGATATGCAGATGACACCAACCTTATGGCAGAAAAGTGAAGAGGAACTAAAAAGCCTCTTGATGAAAGAGGAGAATGAAAAAGTTGGCTTAAAGCTCAACATTCAGAAAACTAAGATCATGGCATCTGGTCCCACCACTTCATGGGAAATAGATGGGGAAACAGTAGAAACCATGGCAGACTTTATTTTTTGGGGCTCCAAAATCACAGCAGATGGTGACTGCAGCCATGAAATTAAAAGATGCTTACTCCTTGGAAGGAAAGTTATGACCAACCTAGATAGCATATTCAAAAGCAGAGACATTACTTTGCCAACAAAGGTCCGTCTAGTCAAGGCTATGGTTTTTCCAGTGGTCACGTATGGATGTGAGAGTTGGACTGTGAAGCAAGCTGAGCGCCAAAGAATTGATGCTTTTGAACTGTGGTGTTGGAGAAGACTCTTGGGAGTCTGCAGGGAGATCCAACCAGTCCATTCTAAAGGAGATCAGTCCTGGGTGTTCTTTGGAAGGAATGATGCTAAAGCTAAAACTCCAATACTTTGGCCACCTCATGTGAAGAGTTGGCTCATTGGAAAAGACTCTGATGCTGGGAGAGATTGGGGGCAGGAAGAGAAGAGGATGACAGAGGATGAGATGGCTGGATGGTATCACCAACTCGACGGACATGAGTTCAAGTGAATTCCGGGAGTTAGTGATGGACAGGGAGGCCTGGCGTGCTGCGATTCATGGGGTCGCCAAGAGTTGGACACGACTGAGCAACTGAACTGACTGAAACTTTCCTGTGATCTCAATACTCTGAGACAAATCTAGTAAGAGTTGTTTCGCTTTGTATTTGTTGTTAGGACATAATGAAAACTTCCAAGTTCCTTACATGCAGGACCAGAAAACAGAATTTTGGTTGTTTTGTGTGTTTGTGTTTTATGGCATATATCAACCTCTAACAGAAGTTTTACTATGTTCACCACTTGCCTTACTCCACTAGAACACAAGTTTCATTTACTGTTTTTTTTTTCCCACTAATACACCCTGCACTTACATCAGTGACTAGTATGTTAGTGAGTACTCAAACATTTGTTGACCGAATGCCCACCATTTCTTCAAATCCAAGTCTAGGGTATAGAAAAACAAAGGAACTTGAATGCAGAATCCTCCGTCAACCACACCACAAAAAGTAACTATAAGAACTTTAGTTTTGATTTATACCTTGCAGGCTACCTGGATTCCAAGTGGTCTTGGAAGCAAATGAAATGTGGTTGCAACACCTGTCACTCCATTATTGCCTTGGATTCAATTAAACTTATCAGCATGGCTAGCCAGGAGGCCACCTTTCTTAGTTATTACTCACAGAGCTCCAAGCATTCAGCTCTCAGAAAGCTACATCTAGAAAGGGTAATGTGTTCACAGATAAGCATACAACATCACAAAGTCAACATGATTAAGAGTCAAAAGAACACTGTGTTAGTAGAGGTAGTCCCTAGTTCCACTGCAGTACATATTAGTTGACTTAACAACCTCTTTGGGTTTGGTTTATCTTTAAAATAGGTAATGTCTTACCTACCTGAAAGGGAATGATTCATGTAATTTCTCTGAACCCCCAACTCTAAAGCCATTAATCCTTTACTTTGTCCAAAACAAATATCTTGTAATATTCACCTAAGATCAATATGAAAGATTACCTATACAGAAACAGTATCTGTTAAGTATAAATTACACATTACAGACTTAAGTCTGGTACTTGGCTTGTGGTTTGTATCCTACATTTGGTTTAAAATGATGAGAAATGTGGGACTCAATCTAAATTGTTCAAAATTCTGACTTACAATATATGATTTTTCACATTAGTAGATTCTAATGGAGAAAAAAAAATGTTTAATTTGGCTTTCTTACACATTATAGACTTAAAGTCTGGCACTCTGTGGCTTGTATCCTGCATTTGGTTTAAAAAGATAAGAAAAGGAACTCAATCTAAACCGTTCAAAATTCTGTTATAATGTATGATTTTTCAAATTAGCAAATTCTTAGTGGAGGAAAGAAAATGTTTGCTTTGGCTTTCACCTGCTTAACTTGTGTAAATCAAGCCCTCACTTTACCAGCTTTCACTTGAGTAACCGATTTCAACTGGGACGGTGCAGATGATGTGGTTAATGGGGAGCTGAGTAGGAAAAATACCAACCAAGAAGTTAGAAGACCCGGGCCCTAATCAATGTTGACCTGACACTCACAATGTATAAGTCATTTAATTAATTACCTTGGATATTCCTTCATCTTGAAAATAAAGATAATGGAGTCAGATTTACATAAAAGCTAAAGAGCAGCAAGGGAATAATGAAATTAGCTTACTTAAAGTGACAACAAACTGATCCTTACACCCAAGTATAACCACAACCAAGGAAGTGGGAAACATGACTACCAATGTTATTAAGATACAGAAGCTGAATCCTTAATAAAATTGAATCCTCAATAAAATTTATAGCCCATGGAATTGTAGTAATTCAAATTATTTCAAGATTCACTGCTGGATAAATAATAGCAGACAAAAGTTATTTAACGGCCATGGCAGTTTGATGTAAGCAAAATCTTTTTGACATTAAAACTTGTTTTAAGGATTTCCCTTGAAAGAATTATTTTTATGTTTTAAAATATTT
>NW_011495018.1:19906502-19934465 GCF_000754665.1 Bison bison bison
TTTAAAAGCTGGTGTTTGCTACCTGGTATTCAAGCTGGAGAATGTAATCTTGACGAAGAGTGAGTGGGCTGTGTGTATGTGTAAGTGCATGTGTGGTATGTATATAAAATTTAAAAAGTAAACCCTAATACTCCTACATCTCACCTATGATAGCATCCAATGAATGCAGTAAGATGAATTATGTCTTTCATAAGACATAATTGGGAAAAGTAACGTAGGCTGTTAATGTAGAAAACCACAAAAGTAGAAAAGCTTTGCTTTTTGTTTTCATCTGCAATCCAAATTAGGAGTTACTTAAGAGTTCTTGACTGTACAGGGTTCAAGTTGACATCAAATATCAAAATGTGTAGATTTATTACTTACATCTACACTGATGTTCATGGAAGGAAAAAGAAATCATCAAACATTTTGGGGGGAAATGGTAATCATTCCAAACCTAGGTTCATTCATAACTCTTTATGTTAATATTTTATTCTCTCTAAAGCAGCCTATCAGTACTTTTTAAAAATGCAATTCGTGTTCTCAATTGCCGCAGGATAGCCTTTATTTAAGCAGTAACAGGAGGTGCTCTGGAGGTTGGAAAAATTGAACTCTCAATGAAATCAGCTATTAATTTTTTTTAAGTAGATTACTCAAATAGGTGTGAAATTCATTAGACTGCAATCACAAAGGCAAAAATTTGTCTGTAGTGTGTGTTTGACAAGATATATGATAAACATTGCTTTGTGTCAAGAAACAGTGCTAATTAAAAGGCATGGAACCTATAATAAGTAAAAACAACAGGGTTGAGTAAAACATAACAACCTTCCAAATCAAGAAAAACCAGAGAACTTCTTTACAAATCAGTCACCTGCCTGAGTTAAAAGTGAACATCAAGTTCACTTTGTTTACGTTTTCACCACTGTGCTCTTTCTCATAAGTATGTGCTCACATACACATATGATATGTGACAAGTGTGACTGAGGAGTTGAATTTGTATTTTAATCTAAATAACCACATGCGGTTAGTTAGTGGCACCTATTTTGGACAGTGCAGGGTCCTAGAAAAATAAGCATAATAAGTAAAATGACACTGAAACAGAATACACTGAGAGGTTAGAAAAACTAAACTGAGTGAAACTATTGTATTTCAAAAATACCATATTCTTTGTTTCCTTAACACTTTTTACTACAGCTACTTCTCAATTTCTGCAAATTCCTTCCTATCTGTGCAAAAGTAATTACCACTTATGTACTGGATCATCTGTTTCCAGGCCTGACTTCTAAGCACTAGATGTATCCACTTGCTTACTTGACATCTCCACTTAACATCCCACAGGTACTAAAACACATCTTCCCCTTACATCCAAACAAAAAGAAAGTAGCCCTCCTGCGAAGTTCCATAGTTTAATAAATACAAGCAGGTACTTAAGTCAAAATCCTGGAAGTAACCTGTGATTCTCTAACCCACTTTTTCCAACCAATCATCAAGTCTTCCTAACCTTTCTTCCTTAGATTCCCTGAAATGTTTTTCTTTCCATCCCCAATGCTACAACCCCAATCAAAGCCACTGTCATCTCACCCAGATTACTCCACCAGCCTCCCATATGGCCACTTGGCTCCTAGTTTTGATTCCCTCCAAAACCATTCTTCTCAAGGTAGTCAGTGATGTTCTAAAAACATGTATCAGAGAATGTTAAAAGATGAGTTAATCACATGGTACACAAGACTAATATTTATTGCCTTCCCTGATTAAGTTTTCTTCAGCCAATTAAACAGTTCCCACTGGGTAAGGTCTCTTTTACCCTTAGCATTTTCATCTTCATAAACAGTTGAAAACATAATTTAATGTTCTTTAATAGCCAATGTTAGAACTTCTTCTAGGAATCCTATACTGTTCTACCTTTTAATTACCAAGATATCTTAAACAGCACAGTTTTTTATGAAAGGTTACAAAACAGAACAAAAAGTATTTTCTTCACAAAGGCTCAGGGAATGGGGGAATTACCTCCAGTCAGTCAATGTCTTCACCACAAGCCAGTCTTCTTTACAAGATATATTCATTATATACTCTAATTGTTTTGTTTTTAAAATTTCCCAAATCCTGTAGTTTGGGATTTTATAAATAGTAAATATGAACAATTAAATAACTATATTGAAGGTCACTATTACCATACAAAATAATCTGTTGCATTTTTGTGCAGCTATTTTTGTGTATCTTATGCATGCCATATGCTTTACTAAAGTTTTCCAGAAGATTCAATGGTAGTGAAGAGTCATTTCTCTTAGTTGCACATTTTTGTGGTTCAATGACATTGCAAACACTGATTTCATGTCCAACTTCAGTTAAACACAGGATTGGAACTTAAAAGATTCAACAGCAAAACATTTAAAAGTACATTATTTATACTGAATACCTTACTACATAATGACTAAAAAAGTCAGAGTTTTTGTGTAGTCAAAATAAACAATATAATTCAGGTTGAAAAGTACATTTTCTGAAGACTGTTTATGCCTTTTAGCCTAGAATCATAACTCAGAATAGTTATGTATTTATCACAGCATAAGCCATGTTAAATATCAGTGAAAGCCTGACCTTTACTAAGAGAAAAGTCAAAATGGTTAAATATTGTTTTCGGGTATCATTTTTGTGGTGTTCTGTCTATTCCTTGTAAACTATGTACTATGCAAATTATCATGTATCTAATTAAAAACAAGTTCTGATGTACAGATTCAAATAGAATCAAAAGAGACCATCATCATATAAAATACTTTGTTTCGTAACTTTTTCTCAACTCTGTTAAAAATGAGTTTTGAGGTGAGATATGAGGAAAACTATAAAGACAAATATTAAAATAAATGTTTTGAGCCATATATGAAACATTCCCTTTGGTATTGGAATGAGGTTTTACGTGCTAGCTAGCTAGCTAGACTTACTGAAAAATAATTCCTACAAAATCGTGAAAAAAAATGATATAGATGACTAGAGCAAATGTTATTTGTATATTTAGCCTGATCAGACTAATGGAAGGTTAAATTCACCATATATATATAATGCCAGAATGACAAAAGGTAAATAATACATGGAATCTAAATAATAATGGTAGCTGATGAAGCACCTACAGATGCTGATTAATTAATTTTTAGAGTAAGATCCTTTTTAGTAGTACGTATAACAAACTGATTTTATTGTCACTAAAACATCATTTGTTAGGATTGTTAGGATGGAGCTCTAATAATTTGCATGAAGAGATCAAATCTCTCCACTCTCCCAACCTAGTGCCTTGTACAAATGGGGGAGGGGGGGCGGAATGCCCCTTCCTCAAGACTCTTTACTTCCATCTGTCAGAAATTTGACATAGTATCATGATTGTTAGAACAAGACACTTTACTGCCATCTGCTGAAAAACTGTCATAATAAATATACAAATCTATGACCTGACTAAATTCCCCTAACATGCAGCAGTGCTGTATGCTGCAAAACATGCAAAATTCATACTACTTTCAATAGTGGACACTATTCCTCCTACCAAACTTTAAAGAGCCCCCAGTCTGAAACACTAGAAACTACTAGCCAGTTGAAGTCTTGACCACAAACAGGTATTTATATTCAAAACAGTTTATATTCAGAATGTATACTATCAACAGGATAATACCAAGTGTGTAAAGAAAAATTGTTTTAAAAGGTACTAAGGACCAACTACAGTTCAAACCTTTTTTATATTTTAACTTATATTTCAAAGTTAAAAATTAAACTCACAAATGTTTCCTTAAATTACTGTTGGCAGGTTTAAGAAGGCATTCTATTCAGTAACAAGTACTGATATCTGTTTTATAAAATTCTCATAATACTTTAATAGCATTCAAGATACTCTCTTAGATATCAAATCAGTATCACAACTCTTACATATTTAAATTCTCAGAGATTTGATAATTAACCAAAGATTGTCAAGTGTATTCCAGTTACCCAAATTGACTCTTAAAGGTTACACTAATCAAAAGAATAAGACAAAAGTTTTAGCTAAAGATATGTGGTATATCTTTGCTGATGGCTCAGCAGGTAAAGAACTTGCCTGTCAATGCAGGAGATACAAGAGATGTGGGCTCAAATCCCTGGGTTGTGAAGATTCTCTGGAGAAAATGGCAACCCACTCCAGTATTCTTGCCCGGAAAACCTCATGGGCAGAGAGCCTTTGTTCTACATCCAAAGGGTCAAAAGAGTCGGACACAACTGAGTGATAATACATGGACTGGATGTGGTATATCATCTTATACCATCTTCTGGTATAAGCAAAAGGAAATCTTTCTTCACAAGTTATTTAATTAAATTTGAAAACTGTAGGAATGTATTCTGCCTTTATGGGTTATGTCATTTGCTTTCATCTAATTTTTAATCATGCAAGAATAACCATATACCCTGGTTTTCCAGAGACATTTCTGATGTATGGTTATTAATAGTGCCCCCTTTCCATTTCAAAGTGTCCCACTTTATACCCTTTAACCATGACCCCTTCTTACTCATGCAAAATGACAAATTCTGCAAGCTGAAATCTGAACTCAATATGTATGAATGGCTTAGCAATAACTGAGAAGCAAAAGTTACCACAAAAGTTATCAGAGAATGATTCATTCATCTGAAACTGTCACAACATTGTTAACTAGCTATACCTCAATACAAAATTAAAAGTTTTAAATCCAGGCTTTACAATGAGATAAATTAGAAATACGCAAATATATTTATAGAGCTCATTCCAATTGCATCATCCACCTTTCAGTAAAAGTACAAATAAATATTTTATGTGTTTTTCCTCCTGCAAGAATTTCTATCATCTATTGTTTTCATTTGTATCCATCAAATCCATAAATTACTTAGCATCTCTCCCTTCTTTCTGTATGAAATAATCATTTGGGATTTTTAAAGTACTAAATACCACAAAGGAATTTTTGACATTGTCACTGTCAATTTGCTACTATATATATTAACAAAAAGCAAAGTTTAGAGCAATATTTTTAAAAATGTAACATTCTATGACATTCTTTTTTTATTTACTCAGCCTCACAGAGAGATTAAACCTAATTTCTTTAAAAGAAAGGACCATTGTTGGACATGGCAATTAGTCCCACTGCAGTTTAGGAAATTATCAGCTCATATGTAGTCATTCAATAATATCCCTTACTATAGTCAAACTATTTAAATATTAAATATACTGACTGCACAAGGATAATTGGGAAATTAAGAGTCCATTTAGCTTCATGTTAGAAGTAATGAAATCCATAAGCTCTCTAAGGTGACAGCCATACATGTGACATATTTTATGCACCTTAAAAAATTGTAATTCCTTAGCTATAGATGGTTTGTCTATAACTTCTACACGTAGGGTTGTGATCACCTTGCATTTCTATTATAAACTAACATAAATGAATGTAGGGGAACAAAAATATTTCAAAAACTGTATCTATTTTCATTTTTAAGAAACAATACCCATTAAAAAAAAAAAAAACGACATTAGGTTACTGCCTTTAAAGTTCAAGTTCCATTATCTTAAGATATAAACACACTTTGATATGAGATTTTTATAAAAACCACACATACACACAAGCTTCAGGTAGAGCTGTAATAAACAAATTCCTTTTATAAACACAATTTTAACTGAAAAGCCACAGTAGATGGGAAAAAAAAAAAGAAGAAAGGATATTACCTGGTAAAATCCAGTGACATCTACAATAGTTTTACAGCACATTTAAGCATTCTACGGTTTTATATCTTTACCTGCCTTCCATTTCTTAGTTGCTCCTTAAAAAATTGCCAATTACGACTATAGGTTCAACTTCAAACTTCGTCCTGATTTTGAGTGCCAGGAAAAGCAAAACAACATTCCAAATTTCCATCTTAATGTTATAACCTCACTTCAAAAATGGTTTTATTTAAATTACAATGCCCATCTAAATAGAAAAAAAAAGAAAACCAAGCAGCAACATGTAATTATACATAATAGTTATTCATTATATGGGAAGTGTTTTTTAGGATGGTATATCTAGAATGCACTTGCTCTGTGAGTCTCTTCAGTAATTAAATTGACTTAGACCAACACTATCAAAAGTAAGAGTACTGTAATAAGGGGCACACATTTACAATACTGCTAGCCTTAAAAGCAGTAAAGCAAAAGAAAATATACCAAATAGCACATGCATATCTCACAGAACTTCCACTGAACTATCAATGACTTTTATGCAATGTGCTCTTTTCTGTAACTTTATTAACAACTACCAAAAAAGGAAAGATGAGATTGAAATCAATGGTACTGAACTGAATTGTTTGAAGCCAGTGCCCCATTTGTGGGGAAAAGTGCATTTAATTCAGCAGCAATATAGCACAGTGTGAAGATATTGTGCTTAGACGCAGATATTCCAGAACTGAAAGATGTACAAGGCAAGTCAAGATATAAAACCATAGTACACTGTTAAATAACCTTGAAACATACATATATTGCAGTGTTCAAAGAAAAACATTCATTTCATTGTACAAGGCTAGGGAGAAATCCTTAAAGTTACCTATCGCAGTTTATGATATAATAAATACATATCTATATAGCATTGTATATACATATATAGAATGTGTTTATGTGTGTTTATGTGTATCTTTTTCTTTTTTTGCCAAATTATTCTGTTAGTTTCTGTGGATCTGCAACTTTCAGGAATGAAAACTCCTTTACACTACAAGTTTCTGTTCCCCTAAACTTCAGAAAAGATATTTATACTAGAAAAGGTATCAATACTTTCCCCCAACCCAAAGACTTACTTCAGATATTTTGCTTCACAATTGATCAGAGAAACACAATTAAAGGAATTCAAAATTTTTTGACTGTATCTTTTCACTTTGCCAGTTGTTTCACCAAGCAGATATCTTTTAATATTAAATCAGCTGATGCAAATTCTTTAGCAAAGGATATAAATGAGATTTTGCTGATCAAAACAGAGCAAATCAAAACCAAAATAAAATAAAATAAAATAAAATCCAGTGATTTACTCTGACTGTAAACAATATATAAAATTCAAATCTCAAATTTCAAAATAAGTTAAAAGAAAAATTCTACCTTCAGGGCCTATAATACTAAAAAGATCTGACAATTGGTAAGGGGAAAATATATATGAAAAGTTGCAACAAAATTGCTTGCCCAGAATTTTTGCTAAGAAAAAGTATATCTAACTATACTACCTCTGGCCCTTAAGTTTAATAATTTCATAATTTGTTGGCAAATGTTTTAAGCAAACTGGCATATCATATTACACAACAGAAAAACATCCATCAAGTTCAGCAAAGAAAACTTATATAAGCTTTTTGTACAGAATTTAAAAAAATCTAAATGGCTATGATTCCTCTATTAGCAGAAACACATAAACATAGTCTTTATAAATCTGCCAAATATATCAATATCTACATAAATAGATACAGATATAGATATGAAACATTAACGGCAGTCTATTTTTGAACAGTGTGTGGGACCAGCAGATTTGTATCAGACCATGGCACGATATGGACCCTGCATCTTTAGGAACTGAATGATGAAAGAAGGACCCCCAGCAACAATCTGAGGTGGAAGATGGCTGAGTGGACAGTTCTCAATACTCATGATTGAAAGCTTGCTGCAAAGAGCCAGCTCAAAGGGAAGGCTATGCAGGTTGGGGTTGTCATTCAAATACAGTTCTTCTAGATTCTCCAGTGTACCTGTTATAAAAAATAATTTTTAAAAAATTAGTTATTATTTAAAAAGCTCAACTGAGCATGATCCTTATCCTGGGTATCACGCATACTGAACACACAGTGCCTTTTACTCTCTTCTCTTAGTTTTAAAACTCTCTACAACCATGGATCTCAAACTTTCCTGCTTATTCAAATAAACAAGGGAGATTTTTAAAAAGTGATGTCCAGGTCACGTGCTATACCAATAAAAATCTCTTCCTTTATGTTTGGTTTTCAAGCTCAGTTTCTTTGAAAAAATATATACTGTATCTCCAGAGACTCTGTTTGGGACAGTCTGGCATTCATGTGTATTTTAAATTTCAAAAATTATATAATCAACTTACATAGTAAGTGCCTATAATTACTTTCATGTTGAAGAAATGTGATCATTTCTCTTAGTAATAAATTTCTCACGTGAAAGGTTAAGAGAGTTATTATGTATTTGCCAGTAAGGCAAAAGTCAATTTATGTAATCTTTTAAAATTTTTCCTTAGACCATCTTAGGATACTCATACTTTCTAGGCAAATAGTCTCAAGCAATTGCATGTGGCCAGCTGGATAAGCACACTAGAAATAAGTATATAAAGTTGCTTTATGCATTTCCAATTTTTTAATTTCAAAATCTTAATATTTGACAGTGGTATGTAATAGAACTAATTTAAAAAGTTACTAGATATTGGATTTGTTTACATTTAAGATTTTATGTATTATTCAGAGCAACCTTACAGAAAGTTACTAGAATCCATATTTTATAGATAGGAACCTGAAGCTTAGGGAGGTTCTGTACCTTATTCAATGCCACAAAACCAGAAGCAGTAGAGCCAGATTTTGAATTGTCTATTGTACTCCAAAACCATCCTTAACCACTCATCTATAGTGCCTCTGAAACAGCATGGTATAGATGAGAGAATAACAAATGGGATTACTAATTTTAGTACTATGTGACTGTAATTGATTAAAACACTGTAACATGAAGCAACTTGCACTGCGTAAAATTCAAGGTGTTCATATTGACAGTATGAAATAATGGGTATGAAAACACTTGGAAAATTCTAAAGTAACTCAAATATTAACATTAATCAAATACTAATATCAATCCTAAAACCTCACAAGGGAAAATTCTTTTGGCATAAGAAACTAATTTAATTCACGCTTGTGTAATTTTTAAACTTGGAAGAAAAAGAACTCCTCCAAATTAACGTTAAATCTACTGAAATACAAGTATGCTAAAACATTCTCAAATATTATGTTAAACTCAATTCCCCATGAGGAAACCTAATAAAAACTAACCAACTACTACTATTACTACTAGTGCTCTATAAAAAAAATCTTGAGCTTGATGTAATTTGAGTAAGTTGACAAAAATAGTAGATTTATTTATCAGAAACACTGCTTGAACACATGTTCTAATAACTAATGAAAGCATGTTATTAGTACAGTCAAATACCCAAAGGGTTCATACCAATTTCCTCAGGAAGATGAGTAAGTAGGTTCTCTCCAAGGCCTAGATGTGTAAGATTGGTAAGGTGACCAATGCCTCTGGGAAGAGTGGTCAGTTGGTTGTTTGTCAAGACTAATTTCTAAAAGGTTAACAAAATAAAAGACGGTTACATGTATGTTTCCTGTAACTGATGTAAATTTTTTAAAAATTACATCTACTAAACAGCAAGATAAATTTATAGGGAAATTAGATTGACTAATATTATATAGTAGTAATGTAGTATTAGTCACTCAGTCGTGTCTGACTCTGTGACCCCACAGACTGTAGCCCTCCAGGAATCTCTGTCCATGGGATTCTCCAGGCAAGAATACTGGAGTGGGTTGTATTCCTTTCTCCAGAGGATCTTCCCAACCCAGATACTGAACCTGGGTCTCCTGCATAGCAGGCAGATTCTTTACTGTCTGAGCTACATATTATATAAAAATCACTAAATAACTTTTTCTTTCAAACACTATCATTTGTTAGGAAGACAAAAGCAGCTAGGTTACATGAACATAAAATTCAGCTCTAATAGGAAAATCTATTTGGTCCAAGAATAAAAAAATGTACAATTTGGAATGCATCCCAAAAACTTTAATTATATACCTATAAAATCATCAGAATGTTTTACCTGCAAATCCTTAAGATAAGCAATTTCATTTGGCAAGGATTCCAATTTGTTCTCCTCTAGATCCAATTCTCTTAACTTCCTAAGGTTTCCAAGGCCATGAGGAAGCTTCTTTAGAAGATTGTTTGATAATATTAAAACCTAAAGAGAAATTATTGATAATGTTTGACAACCCACAAAACAGAAATATATTATCATCATGTGCCTTAAAATTAAGCAATGTTAATTTTCTAAACAGTGAATATTTAGGGTAATGTCTAATTATATAACAAGATATTAAACTTACTATTCTAAAAAAAAATTACCATAGTTACTGGAAACAAAATAGTTTGATGAAGTCAAAACTAATGAAAGCAAAAGGAAAGAATTTAAACTAAATTACAAAAAATATGAAAATTATTAACTACTTGCACTAAGATTCATACAGGTAACGGTATTTTGATACTGAATGGTTACAAATATCTATCTAATAGGAAACCAATTATTTATTCAAAACTCCTTACAAGCAAGCCATCATTTAAGGTAGGTAACAATTGACTTCTAAACTGCCTATATCAATCCACTAGTTATTATTTGTAGTAAATTTATTACATTGCAGGGCATCCTGCAGTATCTTGAATAAGAAGGGGAAAAAAGGTTGAAGAAGATACAAGTCTTCATTCTCAGAGAAGTTATAGTGGAGGGGGGTTAGGTAGGCAAACAATACTGAGTATGGGGATAGTGAGAAGAGCACTAAATGGAAAGATCTATGTTAGGTTCTAGCTAAATTTTTATGCCCACTTATTTCTTCCAAAGTTATACTACATACAATGAAGTAAACATATTCAATAAGACCAAGAAAATGACAATAGTAGCTATCACTGAGTTTACTACTATTTGTATGCATGCTAAGTTGCTTCAGCTGTATCTGATTCTTTGTGACCCACTGGACTGCAACCCCCCAAGCTCCTTTGTCCATGGGAGTCTCCGGGCAAGAATACTGGAATGGGTTGCCATACCCTCCTCCAGGGGATCTTCCCAATCCAGGGATTGAACCCATGTCCCCTGTGTCTCTTGCACTGGCAGGTGGATTCTTTACCACTAACACCACATATTAAATGAAAAATGTGCATTATTGCATTTAGTCTTAATTACAATTCTATGTGGAGAAGGAAATGGCAACCCACTCCAATATTCTTGCCTGAAAAATCCCATGGATGGAGGAACGTGCCAGGCTACAGTCCATGGGGTCACAAAGAGTCAAACACAACTGACTGACTTCATTAGCACTAGCACAATTCTATGAGGAATATATTACTATCCCCATTACTTTCCCCAGCTGAGGAAACTGAGGCTTGGGTACATTAAATCCATAAATAGTTAAAAGGGGAATTGTACCCAGATCTATGTGGCTTCAAAGTTCCTGCTGTTAGCCATTACACCATACTTTTTCACCTTATTAAATACAATAATAAAAGAATAGAAAAATTAGAATTTTTAAAAAAACATGAGGACAATTTTAGAAATATTTACTATTAGTAAGTTTTTTCATCAAAAGAGTGAAAATGCTAGGGATTCAGAGGCAGGAGAAATCTTTGAGGAAGTAACAGGAAGGTAGATCTTTGTTAACTACTTTAACAACAAAGTAGTTGCTAAATTGTGTCTGAGTCTTTGCAACTCCATGGACTGCACAGATCTTTAATTGTGAGAAATAATTTTAAAAGAAAAATTTTAAGGGGATGAGAAAAGAGCATTCTAGATACTGGGAACAATAAAGGTACAGAGCTAGAAATATGCACACATTGCCAACAAAGAAACTAATCAATTCAGTTAGTAAATAAAAGAGGAGGTGGGTAATTAGGATGAAAAAGTAGGTCAGAATTATATGAAGGGTGCTGAATGCCCATATGAGGAACCCAGAATTATTTTAGAGGACAATGGTATAGCATTCTTAGAAAGAATTAAGAAAAAAAATACAAAAGATGCTGCGCTTTAGAGACCCTTTCTTTCAAAGATAGTTTATAGTATTCAAACCGACCGACTTTTAGTGGGCAAGAGTGATTCAAAAGCATTGAGCCCAGATTAAGTCAACACTTCATCATCCTAATACAGCTGCATGTTTAAGAGAGCACTACATTTCTTTTTTTAATTGACAGAATCTGGACTATTTATTTATTTATGACCACTTCACGTGGCATACAGGACCTTAGTTCTCCAACCAGGGATCAAATCCATACCCTCTGCATTGGGAGCGAGGAGTTTGAACCACTGGACTGCTAGGGAAGTCCTGAGAGCACTAACATTTCTAATTATGATCTTCAATTATGAAACTGATTAATTGTAAACTTCATAAGTGAGGTAACTGTGGAAAAGTCTAATGAGTTCTAAATGTTCTTTTATACTCACCTCAAGAGAAACAAGACCAGACACATCCTCAGGGATCTTTGTGAGCTGATTGGTAGCTAAATTCAATTCTACCATACTGGTCCAAGTTCCAAAATCCAAGGGAAGTGATGTCAATTGATTGTCCTGACAGAGATAAAATGAAGCATTCAAGGTAAAACCACAAAAACAAAGCTCCATATGTAACTCCCTATAGAAAGAGAATTCTTAAACAGAAAAAGACATTCCCTTTCTTTAATATCTAAATATAGAAAGAAAGAAAAACAAGGAACAAAAACACTCAGCCTCCAAAGTTTTCCATACAGTTAAGTTCAGTCACTAAGTCGTGTCCGATTTTCATGACGCCATGGGCTACAGCACGTCAGGATTCCCTGTCCATCACCAACCCCGGAGCTTGCTCAAAATGATGTCCATCGAGTAGGTGATGCCATCCAACCATTTCATTATCTGTAGTCTCCTCCTCCTGCCTTCAGTCGTTCCCAGCATCAGGGTCTTTTCCATGGAGTCAGTTCTTCACATCAGGTGGCCAAAGTATTGGAGTTTCAGCTTCAACATCAGTCCTTCCAATGAACACCCAGGACTGATCTCCTTTAGGATGGACTGGTTGGATCTCCTTGCTGTCCAAGGGACTCTAGAGAGCCTTCTCCAACACCACAGTTCAAAAGCATCAATTCTTCAGCGCTCAGCTTTCTTTATAGTCCAACTCTCACATCCATACATGACCCCTGGAAAAACCATAGCCTTGACTAGACGGACCTTTGTTGACAAAGTAAGGTCTCTGCTGTTTAATATGCTATCTAGGTTGGTCGTAACTTTTCTTCCAAGGAGTAAGTGTCTTTTAATTTCATGGCTGCAATCACCATCTGCAGTGATTTTGGAGCCCAAAAAAATAGTCAGCCACTGTTTCTACTGTTTCCCCATCTATTTGCCATGAAGTGACGGGACCGGATGCCATGATCTTAGTTTTCTGAATGTTGAGCTTTAAGCTAACTTTTTTCACTCTACTCTTTCACTTTCATCAAGAGGCTCTTTAGTTCTTCACTTTCTGCCATAAGGGTGGTTATCATCTACATATCTGAGGTTATTGATATTTCTCCTAGCAATCTTGATTCCAGCTTGTGCTTCCTCCAGCCCAGCGTTTCTCATGATGCACTCTACATATAAGTTAAATAAGCTTATATATATATTGACACACTAATATACAGCCTTGACAAACTCCTTTTCCTATTTGGAACCAGTCTGTTGTTTCATGTCCAGTTCTAACTGTTGCTTCCTGACCTGCATACAGGTTTCTCAAGAGTCAGGTCAGGTGGTGTGGTATTTCCATCTCTCAGAATTTTCCATAGTTTGTTGTGATCCACATAGTCAAAGGCTTTGGCATAGTCAATAAAGCAGAAATAGATGTTTTTCTGGAACTCTTTTGCTTTTCCATGATTCAGCAGATGTTGGCCATTTGATCTCTGGTTCACCTGCCTTTTCTAAAACCAGCTTGAACATCTGGAAGTTCACGGTTCACATATTGCTGAAGCCTGGCCTGGAGAATTTTGAGCATTACCTTACTAGCGTGTAAGATGACTACAGTTGTGTGTAGTTTAAGCATTCTTTGGCATTGCCTTTCTTTGGGACTGGAGTGAAAACTGACCTTTTCCAGTCCTGTGGCCACTGCTAAGTTTTCCAAATTTGCTGACATATGGAGTGCAGCACTTTCACAGCATCATCTTTCGGGATTTGAAATAGCTCAACTGGAATTCCATCACCTCCACTAGCTTTGTTCGTAGTGATGCTTTCTAAGGCCCACTTGACTTCACATTCCAGGATGTCTGGCTCTAGCTGAGTGTGAGTGATCACACCATCGTGATAATCTTGGTTGTGAAGATCTTTTTTGTACAGTTCTTCTGTGTATTCTTGCCACCTCTTCTTAATATTTTCTGCTTCTGATAGGTCCCTACCATTTCTGCCCTTTATTGAGCCCATCTTTGCATGAAATGTTCCCTTGGTAGCTCTAATAGTCTTGAAGAGATCTCTAGTCTTTCCCATTCTATTGTTTTCCTCTATTTCTTTGCATTGGTTGGTGAGGAAGGCTTTCTTATCTCTCCTTGCTGTTCTTTGGAACCCTGCATTCAAATGGGTGTATCTTTCCTTTTCTCCTTTGCTTTTCACTTCTCTTCTTTTTACAGCTATTTGTACAGCCTCCCCAGCCAGCCATCTTGCTTTTTTACATTTCTTTTTCTTGGGGATGGTCTTGATCCCTGTCTCCTGTACAATGTCATGAACCTCCATCCATAGTTCATCAGGCACTCTGTCTATCAGATCTAGTCCCTTAAATCTATTTCTCACTTCCACTGTATAATCATAAGGGATTTGATTTAGCTCATACCTGAATGGTCTAGTGGTTTCCCCCACTTTCTTCAGTTTAAGTCTGAATTTGGCAATAAGGAGTTCATGATCTGAGCCACAGTCAGCTCCCGGTCTTGTTTTTGCTGACTGTATAGAGCTTCTCCATCTTTGGCTGCAAAGAATATAATTAATCTGATATCGGTGTTGACCATCTGGTGATGCCCATGTGTAGTCTTCTCTTGTGTTGTTGGAAGAGGGTGTTTGCTATGACCAGTGCGTTCTCTTGGCAAAACTCTTATTAGCCTTTGCCCTGCTTCATTCTGTACTCCAAGGGCAAATTTGCCTGTTACTCCAGGTGTTTCTTGACTTCCTACTTTTGCATTCCAAGTCTATGCCCCAACCAGTAATGCTGAAGAAGCTGAAGTTGAACGGTTTTATGAAGACCTACAAGGCCTTTTAGAACTAACATCCCAAAAAAGATGTCCTTTTCATTATACGGGACTGGAATGCAAAAGTAGGAAGTCAAGAAAAATAAGTTTGTTCACTACAAATTAAATCGCTGGACAAAACATTTTTCATTTCTTCCTTCCTTCTGCAATAAAATTTCTTTTCCTTACTACAAATGTGATTCATTCATGGTAGAGAATATAGACAAGCAACAAGAAACTAAAAATCACCCACTGGGAGAAAATAGTTGCAAATCATATAACTGACAAAGCATTAACATCCAAAATACATAAAGAACTGCAACTCAACAGTAAAAAAAGAAAAACCCAAACAATCCAATTAAAAAATGAGCACAGCATAAGGAAGAAACAATTGCCCATTCTGATAAATCATAAATACACTAAAAGTACTAGTTAAAGTAGTGATTTTCCCCTAACACAAATAGAGGCTTACCTTCATATTCAGTTTACTTAATACTTTTGCTCTGGAGAAAATTCCAAATGGGATTTTGTTGATTCGATTGTGTTCCATATTGAGGGAATAGATAGTGGAAAATTGAGATGGACCACCTACTGGATATAACTGGAAGCAATTTCTAGCTAATGTCAAACTATTCAGTTTCACAAGACTTGATAAAAGACTCTGTTAAAAACAAAAAATGAAATAAGCATAATAATTAGAACTATAACAAGACTTATTCTGTAGAACATAGAGCAGCAGTACCAAACAAATGCCTGGGAGAGTCTTGCAGGTAACAAATGACAGACACTGGCTGGGCCGGTTCTATAATGCCTCATCCAGAAGGAAAGTCATTCACTACTCAGCTCTAGCTAATTGTTACCTTGCAGGGATGTGCAGCCAATGTAGTCAGATTTTCAGAATTTAGGAAGAAACAGGAAATTCATTTACTTATATTAAATCTCCTTTTATTCTTTGGCTTTATTTAAAATACTCTACAGGGTAAAGATAATGTATCTGTGGGTAAGAGGTGTTTCATGAGTGGCCAGTTTGAGACCTCTCATACAGGATCTTACAGAGGACTGGTATCAGACAGTCCTGGGTCTGAGTCCTGACTCCATCACCTGCTGTGTATTCAGTGCTATTCAAGTCTTGGTTAAGTATCTATCTCTAAATTATTATTAAGATTAATATAATACCTGACACAGAATAAGGTATCATTCAGTAATTTAAATGTTCCTTTTAAGAATATTAAATTCAGAAGGTAACACTACTTTTTGATATTATATAATACATTGCTTTTCCATACTGTAAATTTCTGAGGGAATATACGTCTATCAAACAAGTATTCACTTAGCACATAACCCCATATTCCCTCTTACTTCAGTCCCCCACCGTGTAACCAGAGTACTAGGTGTTTAGTATTATAAAAGGATCTCTACCATCAGGAAGACTAAATTCCATTTAGAGAAATAAAGCACACAGATAGGAAAAAGAAAATAATATACAACTCTATATAATCAATAATAAATTATACAGAATAGGCTCTTGCTATTCAAAGTCTGGTTTAAAGAAGAGCAGCATCCGTATCCCCAGAGAGCTTGTTAGAAATGTGGACTCTTAGGCCCCACCTCCACAGAATCATAATATGAATCTTAAGATTTCCAGGTGATTTGTATGCTCATTAATGTTTGAGAAACACTGGTTCAGGCTATAAAATAGTTTTAAATCCTGGTCCCATCTTTTAGTAGTTCATGACTTTGAGCAAGTTATCTCTCTGAACCTTTGTTCTATTCATTTGTAAGAGGATGATGTCTTGTTTTATAGGTTGTAGTAAAGATTTTTTAAATAAATAAATATATATATATAAGTAACTTTATAAGTCACTTCTTTATTTAAATTCAAAGAAAAGGAGAAATACTGGAATAACTGGAAAAGCAGAAGACAACTGAAAGTGAGTGAAATCTTAAAGGATGAAAAACCATTTTAAATACTCAGAGAAGCAGAAGAAAACATTCTGGATTGCTGTAAGGCAGCTCTCCAACCTTTTCATTCTAAGGTCATACTGTGAAGCTTTGAGGTTGCTGACCATTGCTGCAGAGTCAAACACATCTGGGTTCCCATCTCAGATCTTCTACTTACCAGCCTTGTAAGCTTCAGTGAATTAATCAATCAATATATCTCTCACTATATTCCCAGAAAAAAATATTTCAGGGTGACACATTTGGCCAAAAACATGACTTCTCAAGTCTTATTTCTCTATTTGATGAGACCACTCCAATAATCAGTAGGATTACAGTGAAGATAAAAATGAAATAATACATGTAAAGCTTCCAGCCTTATGCCTTGAGTATATGGGCTTAAATTTATTAAGTTCCTTCTCCTTTAGTCTTTGGGTATCCATTAAAACTAGTCCATTTGCAGACAGTCTTCAAATGGAAAAGTATATAGTGATTTTGCCAGCTCCGATTTCAGCAATATAATGAGCCCCCTTTGAAAATCACTTTCCCGATTTTTCTTGCCAGCTTGAATATCTAAGTGCTGTTCAATGGTTTTTATTGTTTTTCTTGTTATTATAAATGCAGATAATTACACATTTGCATTAAGAATATGCTACTTCCAAAGCACATAGACTACCTTTAAATAAAAATGCTTTCCAATGTTTGAACAAGGCCTATCAAGTATTTCATCCATACTTCTCTATCTGAAAATGGGTATGTTTAAATATACACACACACCCCTTCTTCCATAAACAGACTGAAGAGAGCTGTCTTCTTTATAATTCTCCTATCAAAAATAAATCCTGACTTATTTCGGTCACAAAGTTATATGAAAGTACTCAGCACATGTCTTTATCCTAAGATACCCAATAATTATGTTTCCCTTCAGTGACAATATGACTGGATATATAAATAAATGTTAAAATTTCTCACTAGGTGAAACTTGGTATATACCTAGTCTTTACATTTAGACATAATGACACTGTAAAAGAGGTCAGTCTTACTTAAACTCATAAATCACACCCTAAAAGAATGCCAACAAGATCTAATTAATGTGTTAATTATTTGCCTTATTATGGGATATGAATCACTGTTAGAAAAGAGGATGACATTAAACAGTAGAACTTCACCCATTTTCAAGTTAAGAATTACCATTATCACAGAAATTTAAAAATCCAAACAGTCTAGCTGTCAGGGCTATATCTACAATCTGTGGATTCTATTTCCTAATCCCAAACTACTACTTACTACTAACAATAGTGCTCTTTTGCCACAGGTGAGATACTGTCACAGTAGTTTTAGTGAACTGGTCCAGACTAGAAACTACACAAGGTATTTTTAATTATTAGAAAAAAAAGACTTTGCAAAGTTCAGTCAATCCATTAAGTCCACAATTCTTCTCATGTTAGAATACTACAGTAAAATATGCTTGAATAACTATAAGCAAACTTACTAGTTGCTGGGTATGCTAAAACATACCTGCTCTTTCTTTTTTGGAATTTTTTTATCTCAGCGATGGGATATGTATCACAGCACACCCATTATTTAAGCAAACTCAATCATCAAATTTACCAAGCTGTAAAGACTGATTAATCTTCCCTTCATTATGTTATAGACTCGTTTCAAGAGTTTACCATAATTCACTTCTTACCTCTGGTAAAGTAGAAATGTTATTGTTCTCTAAATTTAATTCTTCAAGTGCACTGCATTTTGCCAATGATCTGGGTATTGCTGACAGTCTGTTGTATCTCAGACCAAGACGACTTAAACTGGACAGATTTCCTGTGAACATAAAAAAAAAAAAAAAGGAATTTTTTTTTTCAATCTGATAAGCCTGTCACTCTCCCAGGCAATTATCAAGCAATATTTATAAATTACTTTCAAGTACTATTTCAGCAAGAGCCCTAACTTTTTGTACCAAAAAACTACACAGTACACTCTACCAATTAGAATGAAACTGAAGCCACTTTTGTGTCCACCATCTTAGAGAAATAATGAAATACACAGCTACAAGTCAATTTTTAAAATCAGTTATTGGAAAGTATTGGCACACTTAAATAAAATATTAACCTTTAGACAAGGCCCAGTTGAATAACATCAAAGTAATAAATGATAGAAGTTTACTCCTTGGAAGAAAAGTTATGACCAACCTAGACAGCATATTCAAAAGCAGAGACATTACTTTGCCAACAAAGGTTCGTCTAGTCAAGGCTATGGTTTTCCCAGTGGTCGTGTATAGATGTGAGAGTTGGACTGTGAAGAAAGCTGAGCGCCAAAGAATTGATGCTTTTGAACTGTGGTATTGGAGAAGACTCTTGGGAGTCCCTTGGACTACAGGGAGATCCAACCAGTCCATTCTAAAGGAGATCAGTCCTGGGTGTTCTTTGGAAGGAGTGATGCTAAAGCTGAAACTCCAGTACTTTGGCCACCTCATGCTAAGAGTTGACTCATTGGAAAAGACTCTGATGCTGGGAGGGATTAGGGGCAGGAGGAAAAGGGGATGACAGACGATGAGATGGCTGGATGGCATCACTGACTCGATGGACGTGAGTTTGAGTGAACTCCAGGAGATGGTGATGGACAGGGAGGCCTGGCGTGCTGCGATTCATGGGGTCGCAGAGAGTCGGACACTACTGAGCGACTGAATTGAGTAAATGATAATCACTTAAAATACGAGATGCACAATTATTTTGTGAGATCAGAAAGGTTCAATATTTTTCATGAGTTTAAATATAAACAATCCAAAATTTCTCTAAAAAGTTGACTTGATGGTTAAAAATTTCTCAAAATAATTTTTTATGAACAAAAGTGAAAGCTACAGTCTCTCATTATCTAAGCATATCCAGCTTGAGCATATTAGTCACTATTGAATACCTAAAATGAGCAGAGCAGAAAAACAGACATTTTATACTTCTATAGCCAAGACCCATGGTAAGCTACATATAAGCTACATGGATGAATATGATGATATCTGCTATCACAGGTTTAAATCAAATTTAATTTTCAAAATAGTATAAACTCATTTTGATACCAAAAAAGATGAGTAATGAGAATTTAGTTCAATGTATTTTTTTTTTTTTTTTTCATGGCTGGTTAATTTCTGATTCAACAATGTAATTGTTGCTACAACCTTTTTAGTTGGGCTAGGTTAAATGTTAGCCTCTAGTTTTAAATTCAACAGTATAATCAGTATTAGAAATTAAAGGATACTTCATTTTATTATACTTTTCTTTATTGTGCTTCACTGATATTGTGTGTTTATATATCAAAGGTTTGTGGCAACCATACTTTGAACAAATCTACTTGTGCCATTTTTCACAAAAGCATTTGTTCACTTAATGTCTCTGTGTCACATTTTAGTAATTCTCACTACATTTCAAACTTTTATGTTATTATTATACTTGCTTTGGAGATCTATGATCAGTGATCTTGGATGTTACTAGTGTAATTGTTTTGGGGTGCCATGAACTGCACTTATTTAAGATGGTGAACTTAATTGGTAAATGCTATGTATATTCTTTATGCTCCACCAAACAGTTGCTTCCCTGTCTCTCTCCCTCTCCCCTGAAATACAACAATATTGAAATTAAGCCAATAATGACCCTACAGTGACTTCTAACCAAGTCAAAGTCAGAATTGCATGTCTTTCACTTTAAATCAAAAGCCAGAAATAACTGAAGGAAATCAAAAGAGCTACTCTATAATCTGAATGATACTTTTTCAATAAAGTATTTTTAATTAAGGCATGTATAGTTTTTAGACAAAATGGTACTGCACACTTAATAGACTACAGTACTGTGTAACAGAACTTTTATATACACTGGCAAACAAAAAAATTTGTGTGACACTTTATTGTGATAGTTGCTTTGTTGAAGTGCTCTGAGATGGAATCGACAGTATCTCCAAAGTAGGTCTGTATAGAAGTGGATGCCTGTGTCACACAACATTTTGGAGATAAGTATTTTGGTGCCTTTCAACTTTCAGCAACTGTCTGATGTTTGTCAATTTCTTTCGAATTTCTGCTTTGACTATTTTTCAGAAAGTCATTGTATGAATAACTTTTAGATACATTACTCCAATATTTACAGAAAACATGTATTAGCCTACAGAATAAGTTAAGCCTTAAACCTAGCAGAGCAGTCACCTTGTCTCATATTCCTCATCTAGTTACATTCATTTGCATCTTTCCAGCCTGGTAGGCTGCAGTCCATGGAGTCGCTAGGAGTCGGACACGACTGAGCGACTTCATTTTCACTTTTCACTTTCATGCATTGGAGAAGGAAATGGCAACCCACTCCAGTGTTCTTGCCTGGAGAATCCCAGGGACAGTGGAGCCTGGTGGGCTGCAGTCTACGGGGTGTCACAGAGTCGGAGGCAACTGAAGCAACTTAGCAGCAGCAGCAGCTCTTGCTGAAGAAAATAGTGATCAAAATTGTAAGAAATGCCCAAATGGAGCTAATTTTTACCCTTTACATTTTTAAGAGTTAGTTACTGGTATCAAAAATACTCTGATAAGTCTATATACCATAAGTCTAGCCAACTACAGTGCAAAAAAACCTTAGCAATCATTTCACTTCCTGCAATTAGAACTATTCCAGAGGTATGGTATACTCATTTTCATTACGTTCTTATAACAGTGTTTGGAAACTGGGTCAAGAGTTCACTAGTTATGATTAATTAAGATTTCCAACAGGCAGAAAACTGAATTAAAAAGCAACAGTAAAAACGACCACTTAGAAAAGACAAGTTAACTTTGTCTTTACAGTGCTTCCTAAATTAAATAAGGATGCTTCACCAGTGTCTTTCTAATGACACTCCAGGGATATGTGTCAATTTTGGAGGTGGGGGGGAAACAAGCAGAGAACTGGATCACTTTCCAAAGTTCCAGAGAATTCAGAGATTAAAAATAAGTGCAAGAACATTATTATTTCTATCAGTGAACTATGACATTGTAGTGTTAGTTGCTCAGTCGTGTCCGACTCTGCGACCCCATGGATTGTAGCCCACAGGCTCCTCTGTCCATGGAATTCTCCAGGCAAGAATACTGGAGTGGGCAGCCATTCCTTTCTCCACTATGACATTAAATATGATACAAATATTACTTGGAAATTGGGCTGGCAAAAAATAATCTGCTTTATGATGAAATTATAGTCAAGTTTCTAATAGCAAAAAATGGGGACAACCTTTATGTTTAAGAATTGATGCATAATTATTTAGATTGAAGGCATCACAGTGTAACAGCAAAAACAAAGGATATTCTATATCTACGTGTCCCTGGGTAAGTTACTTAACTTAGTCTATCTCCTCATCCATAAAGTGAGGATAATGTCTAATATCTGACAGGGTTGCTCTAATGATTAAATACAATGTATGTAAGATACTTAGTACAATGACTGATATGAAATAGATACTCAAAAGATAATCCTATTCTATGGTACTACTATAGTCTGCTATATTCTGTACCTATTAAAATTATTCTACAAAAAATCTTGTAAGATATGAAAGACTGTTATGACATTAAATGAAGTCAGGTAACAAAATCATGTGTTTTGTATGATCTGTATGATTACATACACATGCAAAGAGTTTAAGTTATCTCTATATGATAGAAATACAGATTAAATTTTTTTCTTTGAACTTGTCTAGAATTTCCCTAATTTTCTATAATTTTTTAATTTTAAAATGTCCTTTTGATAAAGAAAAATTCTGTAATTCTGAAGTCAGTTTAATTTTTAAAACTGTGATATCTTTATACCATCCTTTTATTGAATGAATAGTTTACATTATGGAGAAGCTTTATATTAACACAGAGAGGTAAGATGTTTGGACACTTTACACTGTGAGGCTCATTTTCTCCATACAGTGAGGATATGAGCTAAGCTGTGGAAAAACAGAGCATGGTGGTTTCAAGTTTCAGATAGTCAACCCCCCCACCCCCCAAAAAAGACAAGAGATTAAAAAGATACCCAAGCAGCACTAATAAGAACCATCTGAGAGTACTCAGAATGGACTTTAGCATAAGACATGTGAAGTGACTTGATGGCAGAGCTAGAATCAAACTCAATTGGCTCCTTATCAAGTAATCGTTTTTTGTGAATTTTATCGACCCTGATCCAGTGAACTAGTTTCCTCCTGACACAGAAGCATGATATGCTCATTCTTGCCTCCATGCTGTTTGACTGTCCTTGCTGTTCAGCTCACGGAATGCATTTTTTATTCCATACTAAGTCCAGCATATTTCTTCATGAAGTTTTCTCTGGCCATTCTATCAAGATCTTATTGATCTCCCTCTAAACCAGACACATGGCTACATGCTGTTTTCATTATACATTAGCATTTTACTTACAGTCTACATTGCTGGTTGTTTCATGAATTAGTTACTTCCCCCAATAGACTGAAAATCCTTTAAGTAAGGGAGCTTGCTATGCATTTCTACTGAAATTTGCACAGAATTTCAGTGCAAAGCACACACCAGGCTTTCATTCATGCTTTCGTATTTACTAAAGACGCTAAAATATTTCACCATATGGCCTCCTTTCCATTAGGAACAAGATGTAAAAACTCAAAATTATATGAGACTCATTAAAAGCTTTTTTTCTTTGACCCATTCTCAACTTATAAAATAGCATGTCTCCAAAACACAGATGTTAACTGGACATGATTTTAAAGTACATAACAGATTTTCCTGGTCTACCTGACTAAAAATTAGTTCTTTTAAAAATATTCACTTTAATTTTTCCTGGATACCCAATGACTAAGCAGCCCATTTTTAGATATCAGAGAATGAACTAACCATTGCACTCCTCTTATCACACCAAATAAATTTTCAATTACAAAATATATAAGTATAACTTACTTTACTGCCCAGAAAACCATGGTGTGTAATCCAATATGTACATATTGAGATCCTTCTCTTAAGCTTTTACTTCAGTTCAGCTCAGTCGTGTCCAACTCTTTGCGACCCCATGAATCGCAGCACGCCAGGCCTCCCTGTCTATCACCAACTCCCGGAGTTCACCCAGACTCACGTCCATCGAGTCAGTGATGCCATCCAGCCATCTCATCCTCTGTCGTCCCTTTCTCCTCCTGCCCCCAATCCCTCCCAGCATCAGAGTCTTTTCCAATGAGTCAACACTTCGCATGAGGTAGCCAAGGTACTGGAATTTCGGCTTTAGCATCATTCCCTCCAAAGAAATCCCAGGGCTGATCTCCTTCAGAATGGACTGGCTGGATCTCCTTGCAGTCCAAGGGACTCTCAAGAGTCTTCTCCAACACCACAGTTCAAAAGCATCAATTCTTCGGCGCTCAGCCTTCTTCACAGTCCAACTCTCACATCCACACATGACCACAGGAAAAACCATAGCCTTGACTAGACGAACCTTTGTTGGCAAAGTAATGTCTCTGCTTTTGAACATGCTATCTAGGTTGGTCATAATTTTCCTTCCAAGGAGTAAGCGTCTTTTAATTTCATGGCTGCAGTCACCATCTGCAGTGTTTTTGGAGCCCAAAAAAATAAAGTCTGACACTGTTTCCCCATCTATTTCCCATGAAGTGATGAGACCGGATAAGCTTTTACTTATACATATACAAATTCAGGATTTTTTAAAATGTTTCTCTATTTGTCTTTATATAAATGGGATCATTTTGCACACTTTTCCTCCTAAATAACAGGTCATAGAAATATTTTCTTGTTGAGTAAATACTGATATACTTCATTTTATTTAACCACTGTACCCTATGATATGTATAATTATACAATTATCTAATCATCCCCAATGGACAGCATTTGTTCCTAATATTTAAAAAGGAATTCTATAATGAACGTCCTAATAGATACTTGTGTGTACATGTGAAAATATTTCAGATGTATCAAAAGATAGCAATATCTTAAATCTTAACAGACAGTGCCATTAGGCTGTATCAGTTTCATTCCCACCAAAACTGAAGGGCAGTCCCCATTAACTCACATCCATTTAAAATGGGGAAGGAGGGAGGGTATCAATATCTTATTCCTTGCCTATCGCATGCCCATGGCCACTACAAGACTGGTAAAGAGATGGAAATTTTCCTATAAGCAGTGATAATGTCTGAGTACAAAGAATTTCAAAAATCTTTTGATAAAATTTTAATTTGCTATACCACGTTGAAGATAAAAAAGGCACTCAATCTTAAAAAATAAATAGAAGAAGCTCATCCTCTGTCTCTCCTTCATACCACTGCTTTCCCTATGTAATAAAGCTGTTCCATGGTAATAAAATGGCTGAAGCATTCACCAACAGGTCTATGAAATGCCTGAACTCCACCACCGCCCCCCACAGTGGGATTGAAGAGGATGAACTTTAAAAATTGTACTCTATGAGAATATGCTATTCTGATGAAGCAATTAACATCTGCAAAGGACTTGTCACTTTCTTGAGAGCATGGTATGCTCAGAGTCATCCACATTTTGTCAAAATGCACTACTCTCAGCAAAATAAAAAAGGTGAAAAAAAATTAATGATGAAATATCAACACTGTCTTATGCCAGAAAAAAAAAAAAAAAACTTGACATGAGAAGTCTGGCATTTACTGTGATTCACCCCCTGCAGTGGTTTCAACTCTAGCCTCTTTCAGTAAGTGGTTTTAACCACAAAGTAAACTGCAACCTAGAAATCAAGCCACAGCTTGCTTTAATATTGAGCCACTGTGACTAAGAAATAAAATCAATGTTGCCAACGCTTATAAATGTAGGCTGATCACTGTCAATCACTGGCATTTAGCTTTCTAAGTGCTTAACTTTGACAGTAAGTTGCTCTGTGTTCTGAATCTGACAGCTTGTTTTCTTATGCTGTCAGATTTTTAAAATATGGAAACATTAAATGGCTATGAATTAAAATTAATGCTTTCAATTTCAGCAAAAGAAATCAGCATTTTTAGGTTAATTTAGTGTAACTTTTGAGTAAGACTCTAACTCAAAGTCTTTATCTTATTTTAACAAAGTAGCAAAAAATCACTAGAAAAGGCATACAAGTTCTAACAATGAAATATTGTTAAAGGTACAATTTTTTTCCAGAAACATTAAACTAATAAATTGAAAATAAACTTAAAAGTTATATAAAATGTAAGGCCAGGATCTCTAAAACTCTTAGAGGAAAACAGAGACAAGACACTCTGATATAAATGTCTGCAATATCCTCTTTGACCACCTCTTAGAGAAATGGAAATAAAACAAAAACAAGTGGGACCTAGTTAAACTTAAAAGCTTTGCATAACAAAGGAAAGTATAACCAAGATGAAAAGACAACCCTCAGAATGGGAGAAAATAATCATAAATGAAACTAACAAAGGATTAATCTCCAAAATATACAAGCAGTTCATGCAGCCCTATGCCAGAAAAGCAAACAACCCAATCAAAAAGTAGGCAGAAGATCTAAGCACACATTTCTCCAACGAAGATATACAGATGGCCAACCAACACATGAAAAGATGCTCTACATTGCTCATTATTAAAGAAATTCAAATCAAAACTACAATGAGGTATTACCTTACACTGGTCAGAATGGTCATCAAAACAATCTACAAACAATAAATGCTGGAGAAGGTGTGGAGAAAAGGGAACTCTCTTGCACTGTTGGTGGGAATGTAAATTGATATAGTCACTATGGAGAAACAGTGTGGCTATTTCTTTAAATACTAGGAATAAAACTACCATATGACCCAGCAATCCCAACTGGGCATATACATTGAGAAAATCATAACTGAAAAAGACACATATGCCTCAATGTTCACTGCAGCACTATTTATAATAACCAGGACATGGAAGCAACCTAGATATCACTGACAAATGAATGGATAAATGACAAATGAAATGGAATATTACTTAGCCATAAAAAGAAAAGCATTTGAGTCAGTTCTAGTGAGGTGGATGAACCTAGAGCCTATATGCAGAGTGAAGTAAGTCAGAAAAAGAAAAACAAATTCTTGTATATTAACACGTACATATATGGACTCTAGAAAAATAGTACCAATAAACATTTGTAGGGCAGTAATGGAGACGCAGACATAGAGAACAGACTTTGGACACAACGGAGTAAGGAGAAGGTGGGCCGAACTGAGAGAGTAGCACTGAAACATAAACATTACCATATGTAAAACAGATAACTAATGGGAAATTGTTGTATAACACAGGGAGCTCAACATAGTACTCTGTGACAACCTAGAGGGGTGGGATGGGGTGGAAGTTCAACAGGGAAGGGACATATGCATATTTATGGCTAACTCATGTTGTGTGGTGGAGAAGGCAATGGCACCCCACTCCAGTACTTTTGCCTAGAAAATCCTATGGACGGAAGAGCCTGGTAGGCTGCAGACCATGGGGTCGCTAGAGTCGGACACGACTGAGCGACTTCACTTTCACTTTTCACTTTCATGCATTGGAGAAGGAAATGCCAACCCACTCCAGTGTTCTTGCCTGGAGAATCCCAGGGACGGGGGAGCCTGGTGGGCTGCCATCTATGGGGTCGCACAGAGTCGGACATGACTAAAGCGATGCAGCAGCAGCAGCAGCATGTTGTGTGGTAAAAGCCAACACAATGGTGTAAAGCAATTATCCTCCAATTAAAAGTAAACTTATTAAAAAATATTCTTAAAAGTCAAAAACTCAAAAGAATACCACCATTAAAGAGAAAACTAGTAAAGGTGTTACATGTAAGTAGAACTGTAATTACCTAAAATCAATTACTAAAACTCTATTTGTTGATATAATTACTGTAACATTTCTTCAGAGCACAGTGTAACAAAATGAGATATGAATTATTCTGTGCTCTAGCCTTGAAGGCAAAGTCTTCTTGTATATTTCTCTCACTTTGAAAAGAAATAGAAAATAAAAAATTTTTCCTATTTCAGATCCCCCTCTCCCTGATTTCATAAAACCACTGGAGACCTCAGAAGGCTTTCAGTTCAATTCAGTTCAGTTGCTCAGTTGTGTCTGACTCTTTGCGACCCCATGAATTGCAGCACGCCAGGCCTCCCTG
>NW_011495018.1:19934565-19978266 GCF_000754665.1 Bison bison bison
ACCATCGAGTCAGTGATGCCATCCAACCATCTCATCCTCTGTCGTCCCCTTCTCCTCCTGCCCCCAATCCCTCCCAACATCAGAGTCTTTTCCAAGGAGTCAACTCTTCACATGAGGTCAAAGTACTGGAGTTTCAGCTTTAGCATCACTCCTTCCAAGAACACCAGGACCGATCTCCTTTAGAATGGACTGGTTGGATCTTCTTGCTGTCCAAGGGACTCTCAAGCGTCTTCTCCAACACCACAGTTTAAAAGCATCAATTCTTCGGCGCTCAGCTTTCTTCACTGTCCAACTCTCACATCCATACATGACTACTGGAAAAACCATAGCCTTGACTAGACAGACCTTTATAGGCAATGTAATGTCTCTGCTTTTGAATATGCTATTAGGTTGGTCATAACTTTCCTTCCAAGGAGTAAGCATCTTTTAATTTCATGGCTGCAGTCACCATCTGCAGTGATTTTGGAGCCCCCCAAAATACAGTCTGACACTGTTTCCCCATCTATTTCCCATGAAGTGATGGGACCAGATGCCATGATCTTCGTTTTCTGAATGTTGAGCTTTAAGCCAACTTTTTCACTCTCCTCTTTCACTTTCATCAAGAGGCTTTTTAGTTCCTCTTCACTTTCTGCCATAAGGGTGGTGTCATCTGCATATCTGAGGCTTCAAGACTCTAAATATGTTTTTGAGCACTCTTTCACTTAACCGCAATCAGCTGTGCCAATCTCCCCAGTTCCTTCTGCCTCTTCTCTACAGTGTGAGTTGTCAGTGATCTTGGCACTGCTCAGCCTGGAAGTAAATGGCATTGCTTATTGCCAAAGAGTGATAACTACTCTAGGAGTATTTATATCTCAAGCAAAAAAGAGTTAAAAATATCTGGATATACTTGTGAGGAAAAAAAAAAGGCAAATAATTAAAAACGATTTTTGGAAAAGTAACTGTCAGGTGATAAAAGATTTGATTTTCAATTGTGAATTCAGTGCAAGTTTCTTTGGTCCAGGGAAAAGAGACAGGGCAACTCCTCTGGGACTAGCATCAACTCTCCAAGACAGGTGTTGGGTTTTTTGTTTTTCATTTTAAGTTATACTTTTCAACTAGTAAACCAGGGGGGGAAAAAAAGCAAAGTATCAGAATTATACTCCAGCTAAGTTTGTCACTGATGGTTTGGGGTGAATTGCTCTTCTCCAATAGATGAGAGAGAGAATCTCAAAGGTGAATTATGACTGTTGAGATTTGTAACAGATCAAGACCTGCATGTTCAGATTTCTCATCAAATCTCAACCTTCTGCAATACAATCAAACTATGGGGGATAAGAGGGATGGAGAAAGGCAAAGAACTATCTTAATAAACACAGTATATGATAAATGACTATACTATTATAAAAACTTTCAACACACAATACTTAACTCACTTTGCTATTACTTGGGATAACAGCTGTATTTAGTTTGCTGACAACTATCAAAGCCTATTTATATTTATTATAAAAATTTATAAATGAGATATATAAATTTTTATTATCATTTATGTTTCAGTTCTTATTGATTTCCAATACATATTTGTAATCTGACCATGTAGAGTGTGTTAGAAGTCAGGCACTTGTGTTTTTCTGAGATAACATGTCAATTACCCAAGATTAATAATGAAGTCAAATGTTTTCATATTAACAAGCACACTTGAAATACAGAAGAATTACTTCGGATAGAAATGCAAAATTAAGAAAGCCAGGAGAAAGAATACATGGAGACGCTATCCTCTGTCAGAGGAAGTGAATCCAAAGGACCCTAGTCTTAACTGGATTGCTTTATCATCCTCTACGACTTATGCTTTCTCTATTTGCCAACACTATTTTAGTACTTTATAACTGCACCCCCCCCCCCGCCAATTGTTATTGAGGAAGATAGGGAAACCAATACATGCATAAAATATTAAATAATGAAATACTGTTAGAATATTCGAGAGTAAGAACAGGACTCTACAGGGCCTTTCTGGAACAGACCCCTCCCTCAAATCCTCTGCCGAAGTACCCAGATAATAGTATCTGATGCACATTTCCTGAGTCATTTCACAAATGCTAAGTTGGAGAAGACTCTTCAGAGTCACTTGGACAGCAAGGAGATCAAACTAGTCCATCCTAAAGGAAATCAGTCCTGAATATTCATTGGAAAGACTGATGATGAAGCTGGAACCCCAATACTTTGGCCACCTGATGCTGGGAAAGACTGAAGGCAGGAGGAAAGGGGGATGACAGAGGATGAGATGGTTGGATGCCATCACCGACTCAATGGACATGAGTTTGAGCAAGCTTTGGGAGTTCATAATGGAAAGGGAAGCCTGGCACGCTGCAGTCCATGGGGTTGCAAAGTGTCAGACACAACTGAGCAACTGAACTGAAGAACAGGACTAATTGATAACCATGCCCTTTATAGAACTCTATATATCCATTTGATTAGTTGAAAGAGTAGAGGAAATTATGTGTATATTTAGGGAAAAAAGTTCTAAGCCGAGAAACTGAGAAGTACAAAGACCCTAAGGCTAGAACTTGCCTGATATGCTCAAGGAACAATAAAGTATCTGCACATATAGTATCTTAGGAAATACACAATAATTAAGCGTCAATGAGATGGATAAGGCCGTAACTTTATAACATTTCAACCATCTTTAATTTCAGTTGACCTGATTTGCTAGAGTAAACAACCTTTACTTTTCTAAGACTGAGAAGCCTTTATGTTTATAAAAGAAGTCTCTTTTTAAAGTGCTTTTATGTGTCATTCACTGAAAAGTGATCATGTTAAAATGCATTATTCTTTCTTTTCTCCTTTACTATCAAAATCAGTTTCTTATTTAAAATCAGCAAACTTACGTATTTCAACATAAGAACATACAACAAAGTAAACACGTCAATAGGTGATTTATACTGAAGTAAAAATTAAACCTGTATTACTGAACTGGTTCAGAGTATCCCAAGGAAATGGGAACCTGAAAGATTAACACTTAGAAATATAATAGAGTTCTTGAACTTTAGAAATAAAGAAATAACCCTTTGGGTGGCCAGAGACAAACATTAAGTCATTATAATGAGAAAAAAACAATTAGACCAGCCTCATACTGTTGCATATTCAGTTCTAGAAGACAAAAGAGCTACCTTTTAGGTCTCCTTGAGATGTTCAAGGAAAGGAAGTTGAACCCAATGATTTTTATATCCATCAAAGAGTTCTTTAAATATAAAGCTTACAAACATACAAAAACTAGAAAACTACTGCTAATAAGTCTTCCCTGGTGGCTCAGATGGTAAAGCGTCTCCCTACAATGTGGGAGACCCTGGTTTAATACCTGGGTCCGGAAGATCCCCTGGAGAAGGAAATGGCAACCCACTCCAGTACTCTTGCCTGGAAAATCCCATGGATGGAGGAGCCTGGTAGGCTACAGTCCATGGGGTTACAAAGAGTCAGACAGGACTGAGCGACTTCATTTTCACTGTTTACGAACGATTTCAGAGAAAATTACTGTAAGACTGACTTTAACCAACCAAGAAATAACTTGAACAACTATGGCCTTTAATTTTATAGCAGCAAGCACTGTTAGTGAACAATTAAGACTAAACTAGAGACTGGCTTAACAAGATATACCATAAATGTTGCATGTCCTAACAATATAACTAATAAAAATTGGGAGGAAAAAATGACCAAAAAGGGCTAGCAGCACAATAAATTCACTGACTGCCTCATCCACATTACTCTACTCAACAAAAATAGAATACATATTCAATTGCACATGGAATACTTATCAAGATAGACCATACACTGAGCCATAAAATAAGTCTCAATATATTTAAATGATTCAAGTCACACAAAGTATGTTCTCAACCACAATGAAATTAGAAATCAGTAACAGAAAGACCCCTGGGAAATTGTTAGATGTTGGGAACTAAATAACAAACTTTTCAGTAACATATAGATCATAGAAAACAAAAGGGCAGATTAGAAAGCATTTTGGACAAAACAAAAAATAAAACACAACATGTCAATTTGTGGGATGTTGTCAGCGGTATGTAAGAGGAAATTTTATAGCACTAAATGGCTGGGAAAGATTGAGGATGAGAGGAGAAGGGGACAACAGAGGATGAGATGATTGGATGGCATCACTGACTCAATGGACATGAATCTGAGTAAACTCCGGGAGTTGGTGATGGACAGGGAGGCCTGCCGTGGTGCAGTCCATGGGGTCTCAAAGAGTCGGACATGACTGAGCGACTGAAATGAACTGAACTGACTCTCTGAGAAGAGAAGAAAGGTCTTAAATCAATAATCTCAATCTTCCACTATAAGAAACTAGAAAAGGGGCAAATAAAATCAAAGTAAGCAGACAAACAGGAATGAGAAAGGTCAAAGTAGAAATCAATGAAATAAAAACCAAGGGAAAAATAGAGTAAAATCAATACTTTGAGACAATCAATGAACTGATAAAATTAATAAACCTTTAGCCAGACTGATTAGGAAAAGAGAGAAGATATAAATTGCCAATATCAGAAAAGAGAAAAATGGCATTATCACAGATTCTATAGACACTGAAATAATAAGCAAATGTTATGAACAATTTTATCCCCATTAAATGTGACAACGTAAATGGAATGAACACATTCTATGAAAGACACAAATAATGATCAAGTTTTCTCAAGAAGAAACTGATAACCTAAATAGCTCTATGTCTATCAAAAAAACTGAAATTGTTTTAAAAAAACATTCCAACAAACAAAAGTTCTGACTAGGTGGCTGTATCAATGAACTTTATCAAATAAGAAATATGCCAATTTATACAAATTTTTCCAAAAATTGAAGAGTAGGGAAAACTTCCCAACTTACTATATATCGTCAGCATTACTCTGAAACTGAAACTAGACAAAGGTTTTATAACATTACACATGAACATATTGTTTATTCTTATTATTGTTTATTTGCTAAGTAGTGATCAACTCTTTTGCAGCCCTATGGACTGCAGTTCTCCAGGCTTCCCTGTCCACGGGACTTCCCATGTAAGAACACTGGAGTAGGTTGCCACTTCCTTCTCCAGGGGATCTTCCCAACCCAAGGATCAAACCTGGGTCTCCTACACTGGCAGGCAGATTCTTTACTGCTGAGTCACCAGAGAAGCCCATATCGTTTATTAAAAATTAGCAAACTTAATTTTTAAAACTCCTACCAGAATGTATCTTTTTTCATTATTTCATCTTGGTAAGAAATTTCAATCTTATTATCTGGGTTTTTGTCAAATTCAGGGAAACAGTATTAAATTATATTTTACAGCTTCATTGTCTTACCTCTATTCTCTTTCTAGAACTTCTAGTCCTGTCTCCCATGACTTTTTTCATTTATTTTGTGTTTTTCTGTCTTTTTGTTCTAGACTCTAGGGGACAAGAATCAGAAAGATACAGGTTCTAATGGCTAGCTATTATAATCTGAAGAAGTCTCAGATTAACTTTTCTGTGAATAGTTGTTACGTTACCAGAGACAGTCTACTGTAACATTAAAAAAAATTCTGCTACAATTGTTTCTGCTTCAAGTAATGAAGCAGAAAGTAATTCAAGGTAATTCAAGCAAACCCTCCCATTGCAGAAAACTAAGAACACTTCTAAAACAAAAATCAGAAAACGAATATGATAATGACTAGCAGTAACCAGGCTGGAAACCAGCTGGGAACCCAGAAACAAGCAAAGCACGGGAGATTTTTGTCCTAAGAGCGCTCTCCCAAACAGAAGATGTAACTGAAAGGCGAAGGCATGTTTTGCCAAGAGTCAAAATCTAGAGCCTGCCAAGGGTGAGGAGTCTAGTAATCAGCATCAACTAGGACCCTACAGGGCTGCACCCTAGTACGAGGGGTCAATCAGAATTAAAACGGCCCTCCAATTACTCTGCAGTTTGCCTCTGAATCACTTGAGAGGACCAGAAAAATTACAACCCTTAGAACACAGATGGATTAAAGTGGTTAGTTACTCTAGGTACCTGAGAGAAGCAAATAAAAATTCTTCTGGAGAAAGATAACATCATAGGCCTCATGCAATTTAGTAATAGAACCTTATAAATATTCATTACTAAAATTATATAAACTAAGTACAGAGTAATTTTTTAAAATAAACCTAATAGTTTCCTCATACCACAGTGATAACTAAAAGCATCCAAAAATTTTTAAATTCCCTCTATTGTTTGTATAAATTTTGGGGCATTCAGAAATATAAACAAGAATTTATAAATATGGAACACATCAACTTTCTGTAGTTTGACTATGTCTTCAAAACACATTATGCATTTTGAGACATCTTTTCTTTTAATCCCTCGATATTACAGATGAGCAAATTTTAAAATGTACTTGCCATGTTTTAAAAACTAAACAGCAATGATCTTATTTTTTCAGTGTGGTCTACTTTAGCACAGAAGGGACCACACCCTATACAAGAGCATGCAACATTTCTGAAATAAGCAAAAACAGAGAACGCACCCATTCTGCAATTTAAGCACAGAGTTATAGAACATATAGACGTTACTCAATATTCTACCTTCTTTACAATTTAACTGAGCTCATTTCCTAAAACTTACTTTCCTTTCCTAGAAATGGAAATAAAAAATTATTTTAAAATACTATCTTTTAGAAGTTTTACCACTTCAACAATGCTGAATTTTAATCTTTTAACTTTATTATTGAAATAGATTTTAATGTCCAAGTAGTTATAAATGATAAACAGTATCTTCTTTCTCTTTTCATACCAATAGTATCTGGGAGGTCTAACAATTCATTGTGCTGCAAGTCAAGGTTGGTTATCTGTGTGCAGTTTCCAATCTCCTTTGGAAGGTGTTCAAGTTGATTGTGAGCTACATCCAGCGTAATGAGGTTACATAATTCACCTGTAAATTGATCAACATAAAAATGTAAGAATTTCTGGGAGATAAAACATTTTATATCATAACTATACTTTTTCTCACAAAGTAAAAGTTAAACAAAATCTGAAACTCTTATTTGAAAATGACATCTTACAAATACTGAACTATGTTGTACACCTGAAGCTAATATATGGTTTTATGTCAATTATACCTAAAGAAAAGAAGAAAATGATATTGATAACATTAACATGTTGACTGTAAATCATTATCAACCAATATTATATATTTTTAATTAACCAATTTAACCACATTTACATTTGTACATTCTATACTTCAAAAAGAGCTTACTAATTTTTAAATCAAATTCAACACAATAATATCAGATAGATCTTGAGGGTCACCTTACCTCAAAATGTAAAGTAAAAGAGTTAGAAATCAAAAACTGCTTCTCAATTTAATATTACTCCAAAAGGATACAAAATAAGGTATTTTTCTCCTCATTCTGTTTGAAAGGACTGTACTGGCAATTTAGATTATTCTTAGTGTTTTTCTGTCTTCAAAAATTTATTTATAAAAGCTCGATCGGCTCTCTCATGATTTTTCCTTTTTTGGGGGGAGGGGCGAAGTTGGAAATTAAAAGACACTTACTCCTTGGAAGGAAAGTTATGACCAACCTAGATAGCATGTTCAAAAGCAGAGACATTACTTTGCCAACAAGGTTCGTCTAGTCAAGGCTATGGTTTTTCCTGTGGTCATGTGTGGATGTGAGAGTTGGACTGTGAAGAAGGCTGAGCGCCGAAGAATTGATGCTTTTGAACTGTGGTGTTGGAGAAGACTCTTGAGAGTCCCTTGGACTGCAAGGAGATCCAACCAGTCCATTCTGAAGGAGATCAGCCCTGGGATTTCTTTGGAGGGAATGATGCTAAAGCTGAAACTCCAGTACTTTGGCCACCTCATGTGAAGAGTTGATTCATTGGAAAAGACTCTGATGCTGGGAGGGATTGGGGGAAAGAGAAGGGGAGGACAGAGAATGAGATGGCTGGATGGCATCACTGACTCGATGGACGTGAGTCTGAGTGAACTCCGGGAGTGTGTGATGGACAGGGAGGCCTGGCGTGCTGTGATTCATGGGGTCACAAAGAGTTGGACACGACTGAGTGACTGAACTGAACTGAACTGAAGTTGGAAATACTGAGCAAGTAAGATAAGTAAAAGTGCATAAAACTAAAAAATGGGTGTAGGGCATATTTCTGTCACATCCTAAGCAACTAAGAAAAAACAGATTAACTGGATTTCAAAATTGAAAACTTATTTGTATAAAGGACACTATCAAGAGAATGAAAAGGCAACCCATAGAATAGGGGTAAATATTGACAAATTATGTATCTGGGAAGGGATTAGCAGCCCAGATGTATAAAGAGCTCCCTTAATTCAACAGCAACCAAAAAAACCAATTTAAAAGTGTGTAAAGAAACTGAATATTTTCCCAAAGATATGCAAATAAACAATAAACACATGAAAGCTGCTCAACATCACTAATCATTAAAAAATGCAAATCAATTAGATGAGACACTACTTTATACCCCTGAAGATGGCTGTAAACAAAAGCAAACAACAAAACAAAACAAATGTTGGCAAGGATATGGAAAAACTGGAATCCTTGTGCTTTACCTCCAGGAGCCCCACCGCAGGTTCTCAGAGTGAAGATAAAAGTCCCCTCCTATTCTTACCCTGCATACCATATTCAAAATCATATACAGAAAATCAAAGATAAAATTTTGAAGGAAGATAGAGGTGGGGAAAAAACTTTACCTATATAGGAACAAGGTAAATACATTGGACTTCTCTTCAGTAATGATGCAGGCAAGAAAAGAATGGAATAGAACACTTACAAAGTGTTGAGGGGAAAAAAATCACCAACCTAAAAGTTTGTACCCAATGAAATTATCCTTCAAAGTAAAGGAGAAATAAAGACCTTCTCAGATGAACAGAAATGAGGGAATCTGTCACCAGTAGACCTGTCTTTAAAGAAATATTAAAATTAACAAGTTCTTCAGAATGAAGGAAAATGATGTAAGTCAGAAACTTAGCTCTACATAGAGAAAAGAACAATAGAGAAGGAATAAGATAAAATCTTTTATATTCTTAAACTCTTAATTGATCTAACAGATAACAGTTTGTTAAAAGTATGAAGAGCAGCAATATACTGGGTAACTATAGATTAAGGGTAAATGAAATGAATGACAGCAGTGTTATAAGGGACAGGAGAGAAGAACTGGGAATATTCTGTTATAAGCTACCACACTGAGTGGTATAATGTTATTTGAAGGTGGACTTAAATTAGCTGTAAATTTATGACGCAAACTCCAGGGCAATCACAAACATACATACAAGCGAAAAAAAAAAAAGGAATACAAGTATAAATGATATGCTAAGGAGAGAAATAATGAAATAATACAAAATGCTCAATTAAACCCAGATAATGCAGAAAAATGATGTAAGACCAAAAAAAATAAAAAATAGAGAACAAGTTATAGAAAACAGTTCCAAATATGGTTGATATCAATCCAACTAAATCAATAAATACTTTAAATATTAAAGTGAATGCAAGAAGACAGAGACTATCAGAAGGAACTTAAGAAATAAGACCCTGCCCCCAACCCCACTAAATAGTACAGTCTTTTAAAAACCTACTTTACAGACACAGGTGGATTAAGAATAAAGGGATGGAGAAATACAATGTTAATGTTAATCAAAAGAAAGCTGAAATATTTACACAGATTTCAGACAAAGCCAACTTCAAAACAAGGAAAATTATCAGAGATACACAAAGTATTACATAATGATAAACAGAACAATTCTCTAATAAAAGCCTCAAAGTGTAAGCAGCTGTTTATCTCCTCCGCATATTGTGTAGTATCTAGCACACAGCACTATGTTAACTGAAAGAATAAATGATAACTGGGAAAAATAAAATTTGGATGCTAATACTCTTCATGCCAGAAGTAACAAATGTTTTGTGTATTTGCCACAACTGTTCTAATAATACTCAAAGTTGTTTCAATTCCTAGGAAAGTAACTCCCACTACTTTAAAGGAAGATGCACAAATTGAAGTATATAAGAGTCCCAGCACATAAATAAAGCAAGTTGAGAGGAGACTATGGCTAACTATAGCCTATATGAAACTGATATGATTCAACTCAGCTCAATTACTGCTATATTACAGGACTCCTCAAACTCAATACTGAAATATTTTAGACCAGATAATTCTTTGCTGTAGAAAGGTGTTCTGTGCATAAGCAGCATGCCTGGTCTTTTTAGCCAAAAGACGCCAAGAGCACCTCCCCACCAAGTCATGACAATCATCTAGACATTAACAAATGTCCTTTGTTGTTTAACATTGCCAAAACTGCCCCAGGTTATCACTGCAATGTTGGGATGAGAAAGCTCAAATACTGTCCAATCCTCACACTTTTCAAAAAAAACCTAGAAATTTATATTTTCATATAAAATCTAATGTTCAAATACTAACAACTAATTTTTAGGTTAAAATAGAACAAAACACTGCGTTATCAAACATATCTGTGGACTTTTTTTTTTTTTTACAGTATTCAGGACACCAGTTTGATACCCATGAACACAGAAACAGATGAATTACCAGTATCTTAGGACAGGAACTTACATATTACTATCTAACATTAAACTAAAAAATAAGTGTTTTAAAAATGCAGAATATAATTACTTTGATTCAAATTAAGTTAAATCCTTTTTGATTTATGTAAATCACCATCTATAAAACTGAATTATTTTGAGCCTATATGCTCTCCAGAAAATCATCCTCTAACAATACAACATTCTACAACATCAGGAAATCATGTTAACACTGATACATTAAGGAGAGTGTCATCTACTAATCTTTCTTTCTCACAATCTATTAATTATGGTTTTGAAAATGCTTAAAACTCAGGAAATGTAATTTAATTTTTTAACAATATCAGCACACAAAAATAACCTGATTTTTAAGTTTGATCTGTCAGTCCTTGAACTACAATAAACTCATGAGTAAATTATACATATTGCGGAATTTGAAACTGATTTTTAGATTTTCCCCAAAACCCATGTATATATTTTAAGACATAAAAAACATTTTCTCTTAGGAACTGAATTTTCTTCAGTCCAATGAAAAAGATCTAAAAAACTTCAGGGGTGTTTATAATTAATAAAAGATAGCTTCCAGGAAAATCTAAAATATTTTCAAAACTAATCCAAAATGTCCTATTAAATGTACAAAACATTTTTAGTGCGGGGAAAAAAGAAGTTTAGATCTCTCTTCTTTAGAGCAATGCTCATAAGTGCTCAAGCTTTTTTTCTTCATATCCAAATAGTCAGAAACATCTGACAATTCTGAATATATGATAAACTCTGCACTAGTCAATACTGTGCCAGGATAAGACTTTGTGTTACCATTCAGAAAAGACAGGATATTAAATATTGAATGAGTTCATAAAATACTTTCACACTATTTATTATTTCTATACTTTGTCCAATTATCTAGTACTTCTAAACATTTATTTCACTATGTATGATCCAAATATTACTTTAAAAACATAAGTTCATTTCAGATGGTTCTAAAGAACAATAATCAATATCTTAACAGTGACTTGTCTCTGGCTAGGTTTAAGAGTGGTTTTTCTTTTCTACTTCATATATTTGTATTTTGTGATTTTTTGATGTTTTTGTACATCTTTTAATCTAAAGAGGAAAGGGGGGGACAGATTCAAGACATAAACATAAGCAGTCTCTCCTACACTGTACATGAAGAGCAGTTTTCAAACCATAAAGAGAAGTTTCCTGGCTGTGGAGCAGATGTACCTTTTAGTGAAAATGAATGCACCATGTGATCATATTGATGACACCAGCCATTAATATGAAGCATTTTATGACTCACATTCCATACTTACTAAGCAAACTTTTTAAGTTTGACTTCCTACAGAGAGAACATAGACTTCATTGATCCACCCTACACATGTTTATTAAGCACCTACTGTGTGCTAGACACTATTCTAGGGACTGAAGACACGATAGGGAAAAAGAGGGAGAAGGCAAGAAAAAAGTCTGCTGCCCTCAGCGAACTTGTATTTTAATAAGGAAAAATAAACAGTATATAACCAAGGTGAGGCTGTAAGGAGAAAAGGAAAGATATACCCATTTGAATGCAGAGTTCCAAAGAAGAGCAAGAAGAGATAAGAAAGCTTTCCTCAGCAATCAATGCAAAGAAACAGAGGAGAACAACAGAATGTGAAAGACTAGAGATCTCTTCAAAAACATCAGAGATACCAAGGGAATATTTCATGCAAAGATGGGCTCAATAGAGGGCAGAAATGGTAGGGACCTAACAGAAGCAGAAGATACTAAGAAGAGGTGGCAAGAATACACTGAAGAACTGTACAAAAAAGATCTTCATGACCCAGATAATCACAATAGTGTGATCACTCACACTCAGCTAGAGCCAGACATCCTGGAATGTGAAGTCAAGTGGGCCTTAGGAAGCATCACTACAAACAAAGCTAGTGGAGGTGATGGGATTCCAGTGGAGCTATTTCAAATCCCGAAAGATGATGCTGTAAAAGTGCTGCACTCTATATGTCGGCAAATTTGGAAAACTCAGCAGTGGCCACAGGACTGGAAAAGGTCAATTTTCATTCCAATCCCAAAGAAACGCAATGCCAAAGAATGCTCAAACTGCCACACAATTGCACTCATCTCACATGCTAGTAAAGTAATGCTCAAAATTCTCCAGGCTAGGCTTCAGCAATACGTGAACCGTGAACTTCCAAATGTTCAAGCTGGTTTTAGAAAAGGGAGAGGAACCAGAGATCAAATTGCCAACATCCGGTGGATCATCAAAAGAGCAAGAGAGTTCCAGAAAAACATCTATTTCTGCTTTATTGACTATGCCAAAGCCTTTGACTGTGGATCACAACAAACTGTGGAAAATTCTGAAAGAGATGGGAACACCAGACCACCTGACCTGCCTCTTGAGAAGCCTGTATGTAGGTCAGGAAGCAACAGTTAGAACTGGATATGGAACAACAGACTGGTTCCAAACAGGAAAAGGAGTACATCAAGACTGTATATTGTCACCCCACTTATTTAACTTATATGTAGAGTGCATCATGAGAAACGTTGGGCTGGAGGAAGCCCAAGCTGGAATCAAGATTGGCGGGAGAAATATCAATAAGCTCAGATATGCAGATGACACCACCCTTATGGCAGAAAGTGAAGAGGACCTCAAAAGCCTCTTGATGAAACTGAAAGTGGAGAGTGAAAAAGTTGGCTTAAAGCTCAACATTCAGAAAACTAAGATCATGGCATCTGGTCCCATCTCCTCATGGCAAATAGATGGGGAAACAGTAGAAACAGTGGCTGACTTTATTTTTGGGGGACTCCAAAATCACTGCAGATGGTGACTGCAGCCATGAAATTAAAAGTAAAATTAAATTACTCCTTGGAAGTTATGACCAACCTAGACAGCATATTAAAAAGCAGAGACATTACTTTGTCCACAAAGGTCCATCTAGTCAAGGCTATGGTTTTTCCAGTGGTCATGTATGGATGTGAGAGTTGGACTGTGAAGAAGGCTGAGCACCAAAGAATTGATGCTTTTGAACCTGTGGTGTTGGAGAAGACTCTTGAGAGTCCCTTGGGCTGCAAGGAGATCCAACCAGTCCATCCTAAAGGAGATCAGTCCTGGGTGTTCTTTGGAAGGACTGATGTTGAAGCTGAAACTCCAATACTTTGGCCACCTGATGCGAAGAGCTGACTCATTGGAAAAACCCTGATGCTGGGAAAGATTGAGGGCAGGAGGAGAAGGGGATGCAGAGGATGAGATGGTTGGATGATATCACCGACCCAATGGACATGGGTTTCGGTGGACTCCGGGAATTGGTGATGAACAGGGAGGCCTGGCGTGCTGTGGATCATGGGGTTGCAAAGAGTCGGACACGACTGAATGACTGAACTGAACTGAGGATGTATAAAAGCTATAAAAGAAAAAAAAGCAAGGTCAAAGAGTCTGATGGTGGGAAGCAGAGATCAGAGGTATTGATAGTAAGCAGAAAAGGAAAATAACCCCAATGGAGTAGCATTTTAATATACACAGCTAAATAATGGAAGAGGAAAGAAACAATGGAAACATCTGGGGGAAGCTGAGTGAACAGCAAATACAAAGACTCTGAGGCAAGAAAGCAGTTCAAAACACAACAGAAAGCCAATGTTGCTGGAATAATGAGTAATGAAGAAAGTGATAGATGAAGTAGCCAGGAGTCAGATTTATTTAGAGTCTTGTGGGCTAAGGTAGCAACTTCAACTTTGACTAAGAAAATAGTGGTGTGGGTATTAAGAGTAGGGTTTTCTTTGTTTGTTGGAGCAATTTCAGGTTTACAGAAAAACTGCAAATTAAGTACAGAGTTCTTATATACCACCCTCCCCATAATTTCCACTATTACTAACATCCAACATTGTGCATTACAGTTGATGAACCAACATTTATACATTATCATTATTAACTAAAAGTCCATATTTTACACTGACATCCATCCACTATTTGTGTTTTCCAGTTCTGTAGATTTTGGTAAATGTGTAATAGCCAGTACCCATGATTACAGTATCATATGTAAGTTTTACTGATCTAAAAATCTTCAGTGTTTCACTACTCATTGATCTGAGTCTCCTGTACTAGGGCCCCTGGCAACTACTGATCTTTTACTTTTACCTTTTCCAGAATATTGTATAGTTAGAATCATACGATACACAGCTTTTCCAGATTAATTTCTTTCATTTAGAAATATGCGTTTCTTTTTTACCACGGAACAATATTCCATTGTAAGGAATATTTTAGCAATTTTTAGCAATTATGAATAGAATTTTTAGCAATTATGAATAGAACAACTAAAAATATTTTCTGTACAGTTTTTTGCATGGACATAAGAGAAGGCAATGGCAACCCACTCCAGTACTCTTGCCTGGAAAATCCCATGGACGGAGGAGCCTGGTAGGCTGCAGTCCATGGGGTCACTAAGAGTCGGGCACGACTGAGCAACTTCACTTTCACTTTTCACTTTCATGCGTTGGACAAGGCAATGGCAACCCACTTCAGTATTCTTGCCTGGAGAATCCCAGGGATGTCGGAGCCTGGTGGGCTGCCATCTATGGGGTCGCATAGAGTCAGACACGCCAGTGACTTAGCAGCAAGTTTAACTCATTTGGGTAAACAGAAGCATGACTGATAGGTTTTACGGTAAGACTGTGTTCAGCTTTGCAAGAAACTGCCACTGTCTTCCAAAGTGGCTATACTCATTTGCATTCCAACAGTAATAAATGAAGTTTGCACAAGTATTTGGTATTGTCCAGCCAAAAACAACAGAATAAATAAAACTGTGGTATATTCACACTATGGAATATTATACAGTAGTGAAAAATAATAACTTCTAACTATGTATACCAATATGATAGCTTAGTGAAGAACTGTAAATCTGTTTCTGTTGCTGTTGTTCAGTTGTGTCCGACTCTTCATGACCCCATGGACTAGAGCATGCAGGCTTCCCTGTCCTTCACTATCTCCCAGAGTTTGTTCAAACTGTCCATGGCGTCTATGATGCAATTCAACCATCTCATCCTCTCTCACCCCTTCTGCTCCTGTCCTCGATCTTTCCCAGCATCAGGGTTTTTACCAATGAGTTGGCTTTTCACATCAGATTTCCAAAATATTGGAGCTTCATGTCAGCATCAGTCCTTCCAATGAATATTCAGGGTTGATTTCCTTTAGGATTGACAGGTTGAACTTCTTGCATTCCAAGGGACTCTCAAAAATCTTCTCCAGCATCACAATTTGAAAGCATCGATTCTTCGGTACTCAGCCTTCTTTATGGTCCAACTCGCACATCCATACATGACTACTGGCAAAACCATAGCTCTGACTCAGTTCAGTCGTGTCCGACTCTTTACGACTCCATGGACTAAAGCGCTCCAGGCTTCCCTGTCCATCACCAACTCCTGGAGCTTGCTCAAACTCATGTCCATCGAGTCTGTGATGCCATCCAACCATCATATCCTCTGTTGTCCCCTTCTCCTGCTGCCTTCAGTCTTTCCCAGGATCAAGGTCTTTTCCAATGAGTCAGTTCTTTGCATCGGGTGGCCAGAGTACTATAGCTTCAGCTTCAGAATTATCCTTCCAATGAATATTCACGGTTGATTTTCTTTAGGATGGACTGGTTTGATCTCCTTGCAGTCCAAGGGACTCTCAAGAGTCTTCTCCAACACCATAGTTCAAAACCATCAATTCTTAGGTGCTCAGCTTTCTACACCATCCAACTCTCACATCTATACAGGACTAGTGGAAAAACCATAGCTTTGAAAATACAGACCTTTGTTGGGAAAGTAATCTCTCTGCTTTTTAATATGCTGTCTAGGTTGGTCATAACTTTTCTTTCAAGGAGCAAGCGTCTTTTAATTTCATGGCTGCAGTCACCATCTGCAGTGACTTTGGAGCTGCAAAATATAAAGTCTGTCACTGTTTCCATTGTTTCCCCATCTATTTGCCATGAAGTGGTGGGACCAGATGCCATGATCTTACTTTTCTGAATGCTGAGTTTTAAGCCAACTTTTTCACTTTCCTCTTTCACTTTCATCAAGAGCCTCTTTAGTTCCTCTTCATTTTCTGCCATAAGGGTGGTGTCTTCTGCATATCTGAGGTTACTGACATTTCTCCCAGCAATCTTGATTACAGCTTGTGCTTCAACCAGCCTTGCATTCACATGATGTACTCTGCATGTAAGTTAAATAAGCAGGGTGACAATATACAGTATTGATGTACTCCCTTCCCAATTTGAAACCAGTGTGTTGTTTCATGTCCAGTTCTAACTGTTGCTTCTTGATCTGCATACAGATTACTCAGAAAGCAGGTCAGGTGGTCTGGTGTTCCCATCTCTTTTAGAATTTTCCACAGTTTGTTGTGATCCACATAGTCAAAGGCTTTAGTGTAGTCAATGAAGCAGAAGTAGATGTTTTTCTGGAATTCTTTTGCTTTTCCTATGATCCAGGAGATGTTGGTAATTTGATCTCCGATTCCTCTGCCTTTTCTAAACCCAGCTTGAACATCTATAAGCTCTCAGTTCACGCACTGTTGAAGCCTAGCATAGAGAATTTTGAGCATTATACTGTGTGAGATGAGTGCAATTGTGCAGTAGTTTGAACATTCTTTGGTATTGCCTTTCTTTGGGATTGGAATGAAAACCGATCCTTTCCAGTCTTGTGGCCACTGCTGAGTTTTCCAAATTTGCTGGCATATTGATTGCAGCATTTTAACAGCATCATCTTTTAGGACTTCACATAGCTCAACTGGAATTCCATCACCTCCACTAGCTTTGTTCATAGTGATACTTTCTAAGGCTCACTTGACTTCACACTCCAGGATTTCTGGCTTTAGGATGAGTGATCACACCATCATGGTTACTGGCGTCATGAAGATCTTTTTTGTATAGTTCTTCTGTGTATTCTTGCCACCTCTTAATATCTTCTGCTTCTGTTAGGTCCATGCTGCTGCTGCTGCTGCTAAGTCGCTTCAGTCGTGTCCGACTCTGTGCGACCCCATAGAAGGCAGTCCATCAGGCTCCCCCGTCCCTGGGATTCTCCAGGCAAGAACACTGGAGTGGGTTGCCATTTCCTTCTCCAATGCGTGAAAGTGAAGAGTGAAAGTGAAGTTGCTCAGTCGTGTCCAACTCTTAGCGACCCCATGGACTGCAGCCTACCAAGCTCCTCCGTCCATGGGATTTTCCAGGCAAGAGTACTGGAGTGGGGTGCCATTGTACTGTTTTTATCCTTTATTGTGCCCATCTTTGCATGAAATGCTCCCTTAGTATCTCTGATTTTCTTGATGAGATCTCTAGACTTTCCCATTCTTTTGTTTTCCTCTATTTCTTTGCACTGTTCACTTAAGAAGGCTTTCTTTTCTCTCCTTGTTGTTCTTTGGAACTCTGCATTCAGATGGGTGTATCTTTCCTCTTCACTTGCCTTTTGCTTCTCTTCCTTTCTCAGCTATTTGTAAGGCCTCCTCAGACAGCCATTTTGCCTTTTGGCATTTCCTCTTCTTGGGGATGGTTTTGATCACTGTGTCCTGTACTATGTCACACACCTCTGTCAATAGTTCTTCGGGCACTCTATCAAATCTAATCCCTTGAATCTATTTGTCACTGCCACTGTATAATCATAAGGGATTTGATTTACATCATACCTGAATGGCCTGGTGGTTTTCCTTACTTTCTTCAATTTAAGCCTGTTTTTTGCAAGGAGTTAATGATCTGAGCCACAGTCTGCTCATGGTCTTTTTTTGTGCTGTCTGTATGGAGCTTCTCCATCTTCAGCAGCAAAGAATATAATCCATCTGATTTTGGTATTGACCATCTGGTGATGTCCATGTGTAGAGTCATCTCTTGTGTTGATGGTAAAGGGTGTTTGCAGGACCAGTGCATTCTCTTGGCAAAACTCTGTTAGCCTTTGCCCTGCTTCATTTTGTACTCCAAAGCCAAACTTGCCTGTTACTCCAGGTATCTCTTGACTTCTTGACTTCCTACTTTTGCATTCCAGTCCCCAGTGATGAAAAGGACATTTTTTTTTTTTTTTAGGTTTTAGTTCTAGAAGGTCTTGAAGGTCTTCATCAGATCAGATCAGATCAGATCAGTCGCTCAGTCGTGTCCGACTCCTTGAGACCCCATGTATCACCTTCCTCAGCATAGTGGTTGGAGCATAGACTTGGATTGCTATGATATTTAATGATTTGCCTTGGAAACAAACAGAGATCATTCTGTTGTCTTTGAGACTGTACCCAAGTACTACATTTACGACTCTTGCTGACTATGAAGGCTACTCCACTTCTTCTAAGGGATTCTTGCCCACAGTAGTACACATAATGATCTGAATTAAATTTGCCCATTCCAGTCAATTTTAGTTCACTAATTCCTAAAATGTCAGTGTTCACTCTTGCCATCTCCTGTTTGACCACTTCCAATTTACTGTGATTCATTCATGCATGGAGAAGGAAATGGCAACCCACTCCAGTGTTCTTGCCTGGAGAATCCCAGGGACGGGGGAGCCTGGTGGGCTGCTGTCTCTGGGGTCGCACAAAGTTGGACACGACTGAAGCGACTTAGCAGCAGCAGCAGCATGGCCTAACAGTCCAGACTCCTATGCAATATTGTTCTTTACAGCATCAGACTTTACTTCCATCACCAGCCACATACACAACTGGGTTTTGTTTTCACTTTGGCTCAGCCTCTTCATTCTTTCTGGAGCTATTTCTCCACTCTTCTCCAGTAGTAGTATGCCAGATGCAAAAAGCAGTGGGACACATTGCCCCTCATTTCCAGAATTCAGACAGTTAAAATATTCATCAAACAGACAGGCAATTTTTGGAGGAAAAAGGTTTTCCCTCCCTTCTCGAGACTGCAAGTATTGATAATTAAAATGCTTAAATAAGAAATTCCTGACCATTATTGAGAAAATGAAATTTGTGGGGTTTAACCAGTAACAAAGAAACATTATTATACAAACATGTGAATACACTATTTTCTGTTGTGTTTTAGGCTCATAAACTATTACTACAAGAGCATTAAGTCAGTCAATCAGACAAGATTCTTATGTGCACATTCTCTTTTCCAGACATAAAACTAGACACTAAAGACACAAAGACACTACAGTACACTAAATGCTTGTTTTCATGAAATTAAAAATTAGTAGGAGACTACATGTGATTTGAGGAAGGCTACAGAGGGTCCCGTTTATTAAATTTCAACATTAAAGAGTCTTTCTTTTGGATCTTCAAGACCAAGGGAAGATACAAGGCAAGATGAGAGAGGACACCTGGAACCTTTAATACCAAACTAAGGAATCTGAATCTTTTTGATCAAATAATAAAACAAAATTTAAAGCTTCTGAATAATGCATGATAATCAGAATGCTATTCTAAAATGACTATTTACTCATAGATTTGAAAGGATGGATAGCTTAGGAAGCATAGTCTATTAGGAAACTACTGTAACTAGCTCATATGAAATAATATGAGGGTCTATACAAAATCAATAGTAGAATGAACGGGAGGGCTATCTCCCACTAGGAGACCTATTAAGAGAGATGGCAAAAGCAGTATGAATGAAATAAGACAAGTAATTCTCAAATTACATATGGTAAAGCCCATATACAAATTGTTGGAAACCAGAAATAAAGAAAAATATTAAAACTATACAGAGAAGAAAATACTTTACAAACACACAAATATAACAGCAAAACTCTTGTCAGAAACTAGGCAAGCCAAGAAAAAAACAAACAAAAACATAGGGAAAGGAGAGCTATTTTAAAAATAATGAATAAACAAGAAAAGATGCCAAACTAGGATTTTGTAACAGGAAAAACCACCATTAAAAATGAAAACAAAATAAAGGCTTTCAGACCTATAGAAAGCATAAAAAATTCAATCAGAGGAGACCTGGGCTACAATATGCATTAAAAGAAGCTCTTTGGGCAAAAAGCAAATACCAAATAGAGATTCAGATCTACTCAAAGAATGAAAAGCACTAGAAGGAATAAATACATGAGCAAATATCAAAATTTGGGGGCATTTTTAGTCTCTTTAAAAGATAAAAAAAGATGATGACACATCAAAAGGCACAGGAACCAACTAACATAGAGTTCACAGTAAGCAAAGCTGGAATAATTTGAGCAACAAAACGGTAAAGAATAATCTTGGATTGAAACCCACAGAATAAATGAGTCCAGACTGATATAATTAACTGAATAAATAAATGGGGGAGAAAGGACAGCTCTTCCTTATAGAAGATTTCAACTAATAAATACAAAAGAAACAAGGGAAATTTTTAAAAATCATTCAGTTCAGTTGCTCACTCGTGTCCGACTCTTTGTGACCCCATGAACCGCAGCAGCACGCCAGGCCTCCCTGTCCAACATCAACTCCTGGAGTTTAGAGAATATAGTAATAATTGCTTCAGGGAAGATCTACCAACGAAAGCTACAATTTATAAACAAAAGGTGATTTGGAAAATATTTAGAATTAAATAATAAGGAAAATACAACGTATCAAAATTTATGTGATGCTGCTAAAATAGCACTTGGGGGGGAGGTTCACAGCTATCAACACTTACACAATGAAAGGAAGAAAGGAATGAAATCAAACAATTTAAGAGAAAGGACATATGAAACCTACAGTAGTAGGAAACAAGATAATTAAGCGTCAGTTCAGTTCAGTCGCTCAGTCGTGTCCAACTCTGCGACCCCATGAATCGCAGCACGCTAGGCCTCCCTGTCCATCGCAAACACCCAGAGTTCACTCAGACTCACGTCCATTGAGTCAGTGATGCCATCCAGCCGTCTCATCCTCTGGCATCCCCTTCTCCTCCTGCCCCCAATCCCTCCCAGCTTCAGAGTCTTTTCCAATGAGTCAGCTCTTCCCATGAGGTGGCCAAAGTACTGGAGTTTCAGCTTCAGTTTCAGCTTCAGCATCATTCCCTCCAAAGAATGATGGGCTGATCTCCTTCAGAATGGACTGGTTGGATCTCCTTGCAGTCCAGGGGACTCTCTCAAGAGTCTTCTCCAACACCACAGTTCAAAAGCATCAATTCTTTGGCGCTCAGCTTTCTTCACTGTCCAACTCTCACATCCATACATGACCACAGGAAAAACCACAGCCTTGACGAGATGGACCTTTGTTGGCAAAGTAATGTCTCTGCTTTTGAATATGCTATCTAGGTTGGTCATAACTTTCCTTCCAAGGAGTAAGCGTCTTTTAATTGCATGGCTGCAGTCACCATCTGCAGTGATTTTGGAGCCCCCCAAAAATACAGTCTGATACTGTTTCCACTGTTTCCCCATCTATTTCCCATGAAGTGATGGGACCAGATGCCATGATCTTTGTTTTCTGAATGTTGAGCTTTAAGCCAACTTTTTCACTCTCCACTTTCACTTTCATCAAGAGGCTTTTGAGTTCCTCTTCACTTTCTGCCATAAGGGTGGTGTCATCTGCATATCTGAGCTTATTGATATTTCTCCCGCCAATCTTGATTCCAGCCTGTGCTTCTTCCAGTCCAGCATTTCTCATGACGTACTCTGCATAAAAGTTAAATAAACAGGGTGACAATATACGGCCTTGACGAACTCCTTTTCCTATCTGGAACCAGTCTGTTGTTCCATGTCCAGTTCTAACTGTTGCTTCCTGACCTGCATACAGGTTTCTCAAGAGGCAGGTCAGGTGGTCTGGTATTCCCATCTCTTTCAGAATTTTCCACAGTTTATTGTGATCCACACAGTCAAAGGCTTTGGCATAGTCAATAAAGCAGAAATAGATGTTTTTCTGGAACTCTTTGCTTTTTCCATGATCCAGCGGACGTTGGCAATTTGATCTCTGGTTCACCTGCCTTTTCCAAAACCAGCTTAAACATCAGGAAGTTCACGGTTCACGTATTGCTGAAGCCTGGCTTGGAGAATTTTGAGCATTACTTTACTAGCATGTGAGATGAGTGCAATTGTGCAGTAGTTTGAGCATTCTTTGGCATTGCCTTTCTTTGGGATTGGAATGAAAATTGACCTTTTCCAGTCCTGTGGCCACTGCTGGGTTTTCCAAATTTGCTGGCATATTGAGTGCAGCACTTTAACAGCATTATCTTTCAGGATTTGAAATAGCTCCACTGGAATTCCATCACCTCCTCTAGCTTTGTTCGTAGTGATGCTTCCTAAGGCCCACTTGACTTCACATTCCAGGATGTGTGGCTCTAGGTGAGTGATCACATATTGTGATTGTCTGGGTTGTGAAGATCTTTTTTGTACAGTTCTTCTGTGTATTCTTGCCACCTCTTCTTAATATCTTCTGCTTCTGATAGGTCCATACCATTTCTGTCCTTTATCGAGCTCAGCTTTGCATGAAATGTTCCCTTGGTATCTCTAATTTTCTTGAAGAGATCTCTAGTCTTTCCCATTCTATTGTTTTCCTCTATTTCTTTGCATTGATCACTGAGGAAGTCTTTCTTCTCTCTTCTTGCTATTCTTTGGAACTCTGCATTCAGATGTTTATATTTTTTCTTTTCTCCTTTGCTTTTCTCTTCTCTTCTTTTCACAGCTATTTGTAAGGCCTCCCCAGACAGCCATTTTGCTTTTCTGCATTTCTTTTCCATGGGAATGGTCTTGATCCCTGTCTCCTGTACAATGTCACGAACCTCATTCCATAGTTCATCAAGCACTCTATCAGATCTAGGCCCTTAAATCTATTTCTCACTTCCACTGTATAATCATAAGGGATTTGATTTAGGTCATACCTGAATGGTCTAGTGATTTTCCCTACTTTCTTCAATTTAAGTCTGAATTTGGTAATAAGGAGTTCATAATCTAAGCCACAGTCAGCTCCCAGTCTTGTTTTTGTTGACTGTATAGAGCTTCTCCATCTTTGGCTGCAAAGAACATAATCAATCTGATTTCGGTGTTGACCAACTGGTGATGTCCATGTGTAAAGTCTTCTCTCATGTTGTTGAAAGAGGGTGTTTGCTATGACCAGTGCATTTTCTTGGCAAAACTCTATTAATTATGCATAGAAAACAACAACAACAAAAAAAGGGAATATAATAGAAAAAATAAAGACATCAAAAGCAGTTTTTTTTTTTAAATACCAATAAAAGCAATATCAGGAATGAATAAGAGACATAATAATACATATTCCAAATTTCAAAAGTATAATAAGGAACTAAATGAACTTTAATTCAAAAACTTTAATGCCAAAAAATTTAACAAATCAAAAGACAAATGCTCTGACAGATTTAAAACTACCAAAATTCAACTAAGAAGAAACAAAAAACCCAAATAACTTTCCATTAACTTGCCATTTAAAACCTTTCTACAAAGAAAACCATCCCAGATTACAAGACTCTTAAATTCTTCTAAACATTTCAAAGGAGTAAAAGTTTGTCGCTCAGTAATGTCTGCCTCTTTGCAACTCCATGGACTACAGCCTGCCAGGCTCCTCTGTCCATGGGATTCTCCAGGCAAGAATACTGGAGTGGGTAGCCATTTCCTTCTCCAGGGGATCTTTCCAACCCAGGGATCAAACCTGGGTCTCCTGCATTGCAGTTGGATTATTTACCATCTGAATCATTTGAAAACATAATACTAATTCTACACAAACTCCTCCAGAACATAAAAGAGGAACTCCTCCCAATTCATTCCACAGTATGAAGCCAGAGTTGCCCTGATAGCAAACCATTACAAAAATGAGAAAGGGAAAAAAGGAAATTACAGATAATATCCATGAGGAGTACAGATGCAAAAATCTTCAAGATTTAGTAAATTAAATCTAGCAACATACAAAAAGACCCTATTAAAATGTATCTAACAGGCACTCAAATATTAGGAAATAAATAATTTAGGTTTATTTCATAAATTGTGGCTTACCCTATATTATCATTTGACTCATATTAAGGACACGACTGAGCGACTGAACTGAACTAAAGGACATTTACATTTTTAAATTAACTCTTGTTCCTGAACTTATAGGGTCATTTTTCAAACATTCAGAGCAATAAAAACCAAATCAAATCTTACTAAAATACATATGCAAAACAACACAATTAACAAGGGCTGGAAATTTTTATTACACAAGCTTGAACAGATTTAGGGACTTATATCAGAATACACATTATTTTATTTGTATAAATTTGTATTATAGGCCTAATTCTCCCTTTCACTCTAAAGAAAACTTTAGTAATTCTTCTAAGCAAGTGCTTCTGTAACTAAGCAACATAGACAACACTGTGTGTATTCTTTGAATGGCTAGCATGCTATCATTAGAGCACAAAGACTGCCCTCTTCCCTACACCACAGCAGAGTGGGAAGTCAAATGTATCCTCTGGTTCAGTCAGATCTTTCCAAGATGGTTCAAATGCTGTTTTTCCCCTCTGTTATCTCCTCCTTTAGCAATAATAACAACTTTTCCAGGTTTCTGTTGTTTTAGTGAAACACTGGACAATTTGACAATGGCACCCCACTCCAGTACTCTTGCCTGGGAAATCCCATGGACAGCGGAGCCTGGTAGGCTACAGTCCATGGGGTCGCGAAGAGTTGGACCCGACTGAGCAACTTCACTTTCACTTTTCACTTTTCACTTTCATGCACTGGAGAAGGAAATGGCAACCCACTCCAGTATTCTTGCCTGGAGAATCCCAGGGACGGAGGAGCCTGGTGGGCTGCCGTCTATGGGGCTGCACAGAGTCAGACATGACTGACGTGACTTAGCAGCAGCAGCAACTAAATTAACAGTTCATTTCTAGGTCTGTAAGGTTTCTTGCTGATTTCCAGTGAAAAAAAGTTATTTATTAACAACTATGCATTCCCTTTCCTGATTTCTCTTGCCTGCCAAACTAAGTTACTCATTAGCACTTGTACAAAACAGTCAAATGAGATCATTAAATAATGTTACCTGGACCATGAAAGCAACTGCAGCACCCCTGACAGTCCTGAGAGAATTTCAAGAATTTTAGGAACTAAGGGTTACAATTTGAGTTAATATTAAAAATTGGGTAATAGTGTTGGGCTTCATTAAATTCACTTCAAGCCACATTTATTGAAAGTATTGGTCACTCGGTCATGTCCAACTCTTTGCAACCCCATGGACTGTAGCCTGCCAGGGACCTCTGTCCATGGAATTCTCCAGGCAAGAATACTGGAGGGGATAACCATTCCCTTCTTCAGGGTATCTTCCCGACCCAGGGATCGAAACTGAGTCTCCTGCACTGCAGGTAGACTCTACCATCTGAGCCACCAAGGAAGCCCTTCAACATTTATTGAAAGCCTACCATTTATTATCTAAAAAAATTTACAGAAAATTACATAATAGGGAATTAAAATCTCTAAGGTCTCTTCGATATTTAAAAAAACTGATTCTTAGTATTTTTTTATATATTGATTATACACATATATACATTTATTATATATTACTTGACATAAAATATAACTGCAGTACTGTAGTATAAACAGTAGAAAACTGATTTTGTTTTCAGTAAGTGTTAATGAGTCATATGGGTTAAAAAATTGCTATTTCTAATTTCTCATATATCTGAATGCTGTGAGAGTTTTTTAAATGGGTAAAAATGATCTGGGTTCTCAAAAAGCATGTATAACATAGCAGATCATTCTCTAAGACAATTTACCCACTCAAAATTGTGTACAATATAAATGATCTAGCACTTCACTGAACAGAAAATATAGGATGAATATTTTTTTTTTAAAAGATTCCCTCTAACTTAGCTATTTTATAAAGAATAATGAATAGGAGGAAACTTTAAAGAGAAGAAATTTTAAAACTAGTCTTTTAATTCACTGAAGGAAAAGTTCTAGAAATATTGAATGAATGTCTAGTGCGTGCTTAGTCACGTCCAACTCTCTGTGACCCTCTGGACTGTGGCCCACCAGGCTCCTCTATCAAAGGGATTTTTCAGACAAGAATACTGGAATGGGTTGCCATTTCTTTCTCCAAGGGATATTCCCGACCAAGGGATCCAACCCAGGTCTCCTGCATTGCAGGCAGATTCTTTACCCACTGAGCCATGGGGGAAGTCCTATAGTATTACTAGTAAGAGACAAAGATGGAGTTTATTTCTGGTTTCAAAGAGTAATCATTTCCTTTCTAGAAGAATAAAACCCTTTAAAACTTCATTGTTCAGAATTACCTGAACTAAAGTGACAGATTATTCAAAATGAAAACCTGATAACCTTTACTCTAATTTACTGAAGCAAAAAAAAAATTTTACAAAAGCACATCTCTAACATGAAACTCAAAGGAACCAGGCAGGGAAGAGGATGGGGTAAGAGAGTGGTTATTTATTGTTTTCCCTCTGAAAATATGACTTCTTGAGTGTCCTGGTGTTCAGTGAGGAGTCTTTTTCAAGATTAAAAATGGTGAAAGGAGATGTGGGCAGGAAGAATGATATACTGGTCTAAAAGAGAAAGCAATGCCTAAGGTTTCCATCTATCTATTTAACACAAAAAGATAGTACATTTACTTTATCTGTCCACACCTTATCATACAAAAGGAAAAAAATAAATTCAGTATCACCAAATGAAGAGTTTTCCTGACTATTCTCTAATATATTATGATCTTCATATGTCTTTCAGTATCCTTTCACTGTTTTATGCCAATGTTCACCCACGTGAATATGCATCATTGGTATCAAATCACATGGCATTAATAAAGATGTCATTAATACTTAAACAGGTATTCAGTTTTTAATATAATTTCCTTATAAACACAACAGAGCTGCTAAATTTCAAATATGCTAAACTAAATACTACTACGCTATGTTTCACAAATTTCAAATTTCTCATACTTATCAAATATACTGCTGAACAAACCAGATAGCATGAATCAAGGTTTTATACTCATAAAAACAACAAAGAATAAGTACCATATGTGTGTATATATATATATAAAAATAATGTAGAGCTAAACTTCTAAAAATGCAAGTTTAACAAATGGTAATTAGTATATATAATGAACATAATGAAGTGTACATTCTCTTGTTATGATCTTCAACAATAAGTCAAATTACATTAAAGATGTCGAACTTTTCAAAATGTCAAATTCCATTTCATTTGATCTTGGTGCATGAGTCTTTTTAATAAGCATTCTTAAAAGAGCTCAGGATTTGCAGGAGGGTGGGGGGGTGCTATAATTTAAAAATCAGAAAAGCAAGATCTGCATCACAGAAAAGTTATTTCTGTCTTTCCTTTAAAACAAAAGATAGCTTTCAAAAATTAAAAACAAATCAATAATCACAGAACTATAAATAAAAAACATATGAGCTACCACTTCACACTCATGGAATGGCTACATTAAAATAGCTAACACAAGTGTTGAGGATGTAGAGGAATTGGAACCCTCATACACCACTGATGGAAATGTAAGATGGTGCAGTAACTTAAGAAAATAGTCTAGTAGTTCCTCAAAAGATTAAACATAGAGTTACTATATGACTCAGTAATTCCTCTTCTAGGTATACACCCAAGAGAAATGAAAACAAATGTCTATACAAAAACTTACACACAAATGTTCATAGTAATTTTATTCCTAACAGTCAAAAGGTGAAAGCAACCCAAATGTTCAACAACTGATGAGTAGATAAATAAAATGTGGTATAATATACAATGGAATATTATTCAGCAATAAAAAGGAACAATATATTGATAGATGCTACAATCTGGATGAATTTTGAAAACATTTTGCTAAGTGAAAGAAACCACTCACCAAAGACTATATATTTTATTATTCCAATTATTAGAACTGGAGAATTCCATGGACAGAGGAGCCTGGTAGGCTACAGTCCACAGGATCACAAAGAGTCGGACATGACTGAAGCGACTTAGCATGCACACACCACAATAGGCAAATCTACAGAAACAGAAAGTAGATTAATGCTTGAATAGGTCTAAGGGGTTGGAAGAAAATGGGGCTGGGGTGGGGTGATTGCCAAAGAGTACAGAGTTTCTCTCTGGAGTAATGAAAATGTCCTGTAATTGTTTGTGATAGTGAACAACTTTGTGAACATGCTAAAAAACCACTAAATTGTATTCTTCAAATGCATTAATCATACAGCATGTGAATTATATCTGAATTAAGCTATTAATCTGTCAACATGTCAGCAAATTTGGAAAACAGCAGTGGCCACAGGATTGGAGAAGGTCAGTTTTCATTCCAATCGAAAAGAAGGGCAATGCCAAAGAATGTTCAAACCACCATACAATTGCACTCATTTCACATGCTAGTAAGATTATGCTCAAAATCCTTCAAGCTAAGCTTCTGCAGTACATGAACTGAGAACTGCCAGATGTACAAGCTGGATTTAGAAAAGGTAGAGGAACCAGAGATCAAATTACCAGCATCTGTTGGATCATAGAAAAAGCAAGGAATTCCAGAAAAACATCCACTTCTGCTTCACAGACTAAAGCTTTCAGTGTGTGGATCGCAACTATAAAAAATTCTTAAAGACATGTGAATACCAGACCACCATATATGTCTCCTGAGAAACCTATATGAAGGTCAAGAAGCAACAGAACCAGAGATGGAACTATGGACTGGAAAAGGAGTGTGTCAAGGCTGTATATTGTCACCCTGCTTATTTAACTTATATGCAGAGTACATTATGGGAAATGCTGGGCTGGATGTATCCCAAGCTAAAATCAAGACTGCCAGGAGAAATATCAACAACCTCAGATATGCAGATGATACCACTCTCATGGCAGAAAGCAAAGAGTTACCAAAGAGCCTCTTGAAAGTGAAAGAGTAGTGAAAAGGCTGCCTTAAAACTCAACATTCAAAAAACTGAGATCATGTCATCTGGTTCCAACACTTCACGGCAAATAGAAGGGGGAAAAGTGGAAAGCAGTGACAGATTTTATTTTCTTGGGCTACAAAATCACTGCAGATGGTGACTGCAGCCACAAAATTAAAAGATGCTTGCTCCTTGGCAGAAAAGCTATGACAAAGCTAGACAGCACCCTAAAAGCAGAGACATCACTTTGCTGACAAATATCCATATAATCAATGGTATGATTTTTCCACAGTCATGTATGGATGTGAGCACTGGACCATAAAGAAGGCTAAGCACTGAAGAACTAATGCTTTCCAATTGTGGTGCTAGAGAAGATTCCTGAGTCCCTTGGACTGCAAGAGGATCAAACCAGCTAATCCTAAAGGAAATCAACCCTGAATATTCATCGGAAGGACTGATGCTGAAGCTGAAGCTCCAATACTTTGGCCACCTGACATGAAGAGCTGACTCAACTGGGAAAGACCCTGATGCTGGGAAAGACTGAGGGCAGGAGAAGAAGGGCACAACAGAGGATGAGGTTGTTGGATGGCATCACCAACTCAATGGACATGACTCCAGGAGATAGTGAAGGACAGAGAAGCCTGGTGTGCTACAGTCCATGAGGTTGCAAAGTCAGATGGCATCCACTTCTAGACACTGGAAGCAGTACAGTGAGACCTAGAGTCAAACTGTGACTTTGCCAACTTCTTACCATATGACCTTTAGTAAATTATCTAATCTCACTCAATTTTCAGTTCCTTTCTCAGCATAGAGAAAAGTACTTATTTCACTGGATTACTATAAGAATTTAATGAGATAACAAAGTTACATGTAAAAAACAGTGTATGTTATACAACATATTGTGCTCAAACAACAGCTATTCATATTATTCCAACTATTTTATTTTTACTAGACCTTTATTTTCTTATTCCCATAAGGAAATACATAATGCAGACTTCTGCAAGGTTTGTCCCAAATCCATGCATCTAAAGTAAACCTTATAAATTTTAATTCCTTATAAGAAATATTATTTTATTTTTTAAAGTAATTTACTTTCTATCTGATGCCTTGCCTGGAATATGAATGACATTTATGAAGTTACTATTTTCATAGAAATACAGAAATTAAAAGAACACAAAATTCAATGTCACTAATGGTTGGGGGGGTACTCATTAAAAAACAAATTCAGTGTTTATTTTTAAAATTGCAAATTTAGAAATAAAGGTCCAAAGATTAGGCGGCCACAAAAATCAACCTAATTAAATAAAATTTGCCAATAAATGCATTACTTTATAGTAAAAATATTTTATCCATATGCTTAAAAACAAAGTGAAGTAAATTTAAAGTCCAATGAAATAATTTCCTGTTTAAGAAATGAATGTTCTTAATTCCCAGGTAATTTGATAACATTTCTACAGAAAGTCCTTAATGAAAAACTCATATGAATGAAAGTCAACATTTTAGACTGAAGTGTAACATGCACAAAACATTAAGTACAAAGACAGCAAATAACATTTTATATGTCTACCTAAAAATTCAGCATTACATTCCCCAAAAACTTATAATTCTATTCTACAATGAATCACATAAACAGGTCAAATTTTGATCAAATCAAGTACAGAATCAAAAGTCATTCAACAATCACATTCCTATCTGAAAACATGGAAAAGAGCCTTTCCACTCAAATTTTCAGGAATATTTTAATATCTTATAAGTGTGTCACACTTTATAAATCTTTGAGAAAAATCAATCATGGATTTCTAAATATATTTAATTAAACCAAAATTAAATTAAGATTTTAAGTTTCTGGCTAGAGCTAAATATAATAGAACACCATACCTAAAATATAAATTACATTTTTTTCAAAGCTAAACAAAAAACTTTTAAATGCCCACAGAGTATTGTATCTCTACAAAGCTGCACAGCCTAAAAACAAAGTTTCTTTTATCACTGGTAAGACCAACACTTAAGGCAACAATATATTTAACTAACCTGTTTTATTCAGAATAAATCTTTCACCCACAAAAAAAGAAACTTATCTTTAAAAGTTACATAATCAATTTTTATGTCAAGTTTTTGAACTCTCATAAAAAGGGCCTACAAAGACAATACCTTTATCAATTTCTCAAATCTGGTAAATCAACAGTTTACTATATTCCAAAAGTTGCTGAAAAAATTTTAATTAAAAATATCAAACAAGTAACTTTTTACTGACTTGTTTACACATGTATATTTCCTATTTTTTTATCCATCTATCCATTCTTTTAAAAGCATTCCCCCTTTTTTTAGTACATATAGCTTTAGGTGTAAAAATAAGAATGAAAGCTATCAAAATACTAAGTGTTGACATTAACTATAGCTGCCTCTGTACTTTTCTGCATCCTCAGAGTGTTTTTAATGAACATGTAAGTATTTTCAAAATGAAAAAATTTTTCAACTTGCTTACCACCCAGCTTATTCACAAGACTCTTACATGCCAATCTTTTGTGGTAAATTAGGTAGAAAAGAGATGTGAATTTAAACAAACATTTTCAGGTAAAAAGGAAAATGTCAGAAAATGGGAAAACATAGCCTTAAAGCGTCTTACATAATGCTATCTGTAAATACTTTAAAAGCAGATGGTTAACAACTAAAAACTTTGCCAAGAATTTTTTTCTGCTTCAAATTTACTATTTCCCAATGAAAATGAAAGTAGATTAGTTTTGTGTGAAAAAGGCCCAATTGCATTTACGTTCTAAGTCATTTTCTAGGTCTATAAAATGATCTCAAACCATGTACTATTAATATCATAAAACCGATTAAAGCAAGCTAAAGACAGAACTTAGAAACTAATTAGTTTTTTTTTTTTTTTTAGGCAAGTTATTAGACACTTTCTGATATGGAAAAGAACTCAACGAAACTATTTAGCATAATAAATACTATAAATAATAAAAGTAATGCAAGGCCTCTTACCAATTTCAGCAGGTAGTTGTTTGATTTTGTTCTCTCGAATGCTAAGCATGCTGAGTTTTGACAGGTTTTTGATGTCTTTTTCCACAGTAGTTATACGATTAAAGCGAAGGTAAAGAGTGGTGAGAGAATCTAGCCTATACACCACTGAAGGAATTTCTCTCAGTTTATTATGCCTTAAATCAAGCATCCGCAGCTTCTTCAAGTTATCGAGAGAGTCAGGCAAACTGGTAAGTGAATTTTCACTTAGAGCCAGTGTCATGAGATTTACTAGACAGCCCACTTCCGCTGGGAGGGACTGTAATTTGTTGCTATATAAATAAAGTTCTGTTAATTGAGTCAACTCCTTGATTGATGATGGCAATATGTGTATAGACCTCTTGGATAAGTCCAAACGCATTGAGTTCTCTTCTCGGCATTTGTTGAGCTCTTTAATCACCTCTGCATTGCTAGACTTTTTTCTAGTCCCAGGTGCTGGATTTGGCCGTTTGATCGTATTATCAACCGAAAAAGCCACCCCTGGCTGGGCAGCACTGGAGTCCTTCTTTCCATCTTTGGCATCTTTCCCTTTGGTCTTAGGTTCTTTTTCTTTGCTCTCTTTCCCAAAACCTCCAGAGGCTTTTGCCTCCTTTTCTCTTTCCTTGGCTGATGGTGCTTTGGGATCTTTCTCTTTAGAGTCTTTTTCTTTCCCTAAACTACTACTCATGGTGACTCAAGCTAGGGCAAAAACTACATGAACTCCTTTTATTTACCAACAAAAGAAATTCAAAGATGAAGAGACAAAGATCCTACACAGTCAAAAAAGGTGTTGGCTTGAAGAAGTAATCTCCATCTGTTACATGCTGGATCTAAAACCACTATGCCCATTTCTGATAACTCATTCCAACTGGTAAAATGGTGCTGGTCAATCAATGATTCATTAGAATTCCTGAAATATAATACAGAGAGAGTATTAAATTACTTTAGGTTATCATTTATAGTAAGTAAATTGGTGCTGCAAACAATCTTACTGACAATTTTGCTATTTTCCTATGATTTGAAACAGTAATAATATTGAACACCTTCTACTTTACAAAACCCATTAAAAAACTAAAAATTAATAAAACAGATTCTAACTTTGAGGAATTTACAATCTAACAGGAAGTGGTAAGATAAGAACAAGTAATCAAAATGCAAAATTCTAAAGTGATGAAACATGGAGAAATCACCACAGCAGCTAATGTCTAAGTAGTTTCTATGAACAAACACCACTGCAAGGAATTTACAAACATTAATTCTATATCAGCCCTGAGATAAACCCTTACCCCTATCTTACACACAGGGACAACTGAGGCACAGAAATATCTTTAAATAACCAGCTTTGTGATCTTGGCAAAGTAATGAAACTAAGATTCCAAAATGGTGGTACACTCCCTACATGCCTAACTACTACAGTAAAACTGCTATATCTGCAGCTAATTAACAAACAGTTTCAAGCAAAAGGAAAGACTTGAAAGGCAATCATGACAGAATGGAGAGCAGTGGAGTAAAGGAACAAAATTGAGATACAAATGGAAAACAGCAAATACATCAGGAAAAGGGCTCTAAGTACCCCTTTTGAGAAACAATAACAGAGCAATATCCATGAAACCTATATTCTAGGAACTGAAAAGGTAACTTTTCAGTTGACAGTGAGAAGGATTAAGGGTTCTTAGAAACAGGAACAGTTCACTGGTAAAAATGACTGACCAAAATGACCCACAAAGGTTGAAAATACAAGGGGAGATGGAAGTAAGACAACACTAGGCTAATATGATCTATTCTTGGTATAAGACTAGAATGTTGATCATCACATTTAATAATTAGTTACTCAGAAAAACACATCAATAAGCCACATATACTAAATATATTCCCTAGTCTTACCTTAAATGCATATGTGAAAGCTTTACAATACTGAATCTTAAATTACAATAAAAGACTTCTGATTCCATACAAGTTAGAATAATAATAATTCCATACAAGTTAGAAAAATATTCTGTTTTTCACATTAATTGTAACTTAAAACCCTGACAAAACACATGAAGCAACTAGCAGAATATTCTGAAAGGTAGATACAAGAAGACAGACTGGTAGTAAAGGACAAGGAAATCTGGAGGACTGCAGTCCATGGGGTCCCAAAGAGTTAGACATGACTTGGTGACTGAACAAGAAGAACTAAAGAACAAACAGAGATAAATACAATAACTGAAATGAAAAATACACTAGAAGGAATCTACAGCTGAATAACTGAAGTAGAAGAACAGATAAGTGACATGGAAGACAGAATGGTGGAAATCACTGCCATGGAAAAGAAAAAATAAGAATAAAAAGAAATGAAGACAGTCTGAGAGACCTCTGGACAACATTAAATGCATCAACATTCGCATTATAGGGGTCCCAGAAGGAGAATAGAGAGAGAATCAACCTGAGAAAATATCTGAAGAGATAATAGCTAAAAACATCCCTAACATGGGAAAGGAAACAGTCACCCAAGTCCAGGAAGCTCAGAGAGTCTCAGGCAGAATAAACCCAAGGAAGAACATGCCAAGACACATAGTAATTAAAGGGAAAAAAAAATTACAAGCAACAAAGGAAAAATGATAAATAACATACAAGTGAATTCCCATATGGTTATCATCTGATTGATTTCTCAGCAAAACTCTGCAGGCCCAAGGGGAGTGGTATGCCATATTTAAAGTGATAAAAGGGAAAAACCTACAACCAAGAATATGCTAGGAGTTCCCTGGTGGTCCAGTGGCTAAGACTCTGCAATCCCAGTGCAGGGACCCAGGTTCGATCCCTGGTCAAGGATCTAGACCCCACATGTCACAACTAAGATGTGATGCAGCCAAATAAATTAAAAAAAAAAAAAAGAATACTGTACCCATCAAGGCTCTCAGTCAGATGTGACAGAGACATCAAATGTTTTACAGACAAGCAAAAGCTAACCAGCACCACCAGACCAGCTTTGCAACAAATGATAAGGGAACTTTTCTAGGTGGGAAACAGACCAGCAAACTTAAAACAACCTTGCACATATATTAGACTGCTATATCAAAACCTCATGGGAACAACAAATCCCAAAACTACGATAAACAGACAAAAAAGAAAAAGCAGTCTAAACACACAAAAATGGTCATCAAACGGAAAGAGAACAGAAGAGGAAGGGAAGGAAAAAGGCCTATTAAAAACAAACCCAAAACAAGTGAGAAAATGGTAATAAGAACATACATATTGATAATTATTTTAAATGTAAATGGATAGCTATTCAATAGATGTAAAAAAATGAAATTAGAACATTCTCTAACATACACAAAAATAAGCACAAAATGAAATGAAAGACCTAAATGTGAGACCAGACACTATAAAACTCTTACAGGAACACATAGGCACTTTCTGACATAAATCGCAGTGATATCTTTTTCGGTCCATCCCCCAAGAGTAGTGGAAATAAAAACAAAAATGAACAAATGGGACCTAATTAAATGTAAAAGCTTTTGCATAACAAAGGAAACCATACAAAACAAAAAGACAACCCACAGAATTGGAGAAAATATTTGCAAATGACATGACCAACAAGGGATTAGTTTCCAAAATTTACAAATAATTCATGGGGCTTAATATCATCAAAACAACTCAATCAAAAAAGGGTATAAGACCTAAATAGACATTTCTCCAAAGAAGATATGCAGATGGCCATGAGGCACATGAAAAGATGTTCAACATCACTAATTATTAGAGAACTGCAAATCAAAACTACATTGAGATATCACCTCACATCAGTCAGAATGGCTATCATCAAAAAATTCACAAACAATAAATGCTAGAGAGAGTGCGGAGAGAAGGGAACTCTCCTACACGGTTGCTGGGAATGTAAACTGGTATAGCCACTGTAGAGAACAGTATGGAGGTTCCTTAAAAAAACGAAAAATAGAGCTATCATAAGATCCTACAACCCTACTCTTGGGCATGCATTAGAATCCGAAAGGACACAAGCACCCCGATTTCTGTACTGTTTACAACAGTCAAGACATGGAAAAAACCTAAGTGTTCAACGACAGAGGACTGGATAAAGAAGATGTGGTATATATAACACAATGGAATAATACTCAGCCATTAAAAAGAATGAAGAAATGCCACTTGCAGCAGCAAACATGGATGGACCCAGAGACTGAGTGAATTAAGTTAGAAGGAGAAAGTGAAATATGATACCACTTCTATGCAGAATCTAAAAAAATGATACAAATGAACCTATTTACAAAACAGAAACAGGCTCATAGAGAACTTATGGTTACCAGGGAAGCGTGGTGGAAAGAGACAGGTAGGGAGTTTAGGACTGACAGGTACACACAATTATATTTAAAATGGATAACCAAGAAGAATCTACTCTGCTCAATATTATGTAATAACCTAAACAGGAAAGAGTAGCTATATATATATGTATAACTGAATCACTTTGCTGTACTCCTGAAACTAACATTTTCACCCACTATATTCCAATATAAAATAAAAAGTTTTAAAAAGACATAAAACATATAAATTGCATAATGATAAAGAATGGTTCCATCTGTATAATGTTTCAATACATACAAATTAATATATATGGTTTGTGAACACATTTATCATACCATGGACAGTCCTGTCTTTTTTTTTTCCTTTTTAAAAATATTTTTGACTTTGAACCAATATTGTACTTCTCATAGTTTTAATTTGTATTTCTTGACATTCATTTTCAAATGTTTGTTGGGCCTTTGTATTTCTACTTGTGTAAATTTTTTAATTCTTTGCCAAAAAAAACAAAACAAAACACCATACATTTAGACACACAAAGGATTGAGAAACATCAAATTCAGGATGGTGGTTTCTAAGCTGTGGTTCCAAGGTGGCTTCTAAGTTGCAGTTGTAAAGACAACTAAGTAGAACGCTAACCCAATGTTTGACAAGTGGATTTCAGTAGAGTCCAAAGTTATGTTTTCATTTTGAAGCAAATGGGCAAATGAACTCTGAGTCCTCTTCTGGCTGTATGAAAGATTTAGAAAGCCATCTTCTTCTACTTATTAGAAGAATATTTAACAAACTATGAGAAATAATACCTATCAAACTGATTAAAAACTAAAAAAAGAATTGTGCTGGTGAGGACACAGAGACACTTATACTCTCATAGACTGCTGATGGGCATACAATCCAGTAAAGACTTTTTGAAAATGTCGCTTCTTCATAATATGATTAATTTGGCATTTTTTGTTTGAATAAAAATATAAATGTATGTGAGAGTTACAAATCTGTGTAATAACACAGAAAAAATAAAAGAATACACCCTCAAACTGTTCATTTAACTGCTTACCTCTCTCTCTGGAAAAAGATACTGGGTGATGAGAGAGAGAGAGAGAGAGACAAGAAAAGGAAATGCCAGGGAATGAGGTAAAGAAATTGAAGTTGAGACCAAATCATAAAGGGCCATGGACACTGAGCTTGAGTTTGGACTTTGCCACAAACTCTTCATCTAGGATCTTACACATATCACATGGAGAACACTGGTGAAACAGATATGCACTTTGAGCCTGACTTATCAGGAAAGGAACTTACGTATCTACATCTGCCTCAGTCTAGCAAATCTGTTATCAAGTCTTCAGTTAAACCCTTTCCCAAAAAAGCAGATCCCCATTGCCTCTGCTTTTACCTGCCCAATCCTAATGGTACAAGACTTGCTCCCTCTTTTCAGATAGGTTGAGAAATTTATAAACTACTATCACACGATTATATTTGATTTCCAAAGTGACCATCTGTTAAGCAGGCACCCCAGGAGTGTTACTCTCATTAACAGATGAGACTTTACTGACCTCTCTCCCCTTCCCTCTCTCTCTCTCTCTCTCTCTCTCTCCTCTCCTTAACCCTTTCTATCCTTCCCTGTTTTTCTAGTCCCCCGGTCCTAGACACAGGAATCTGGTTGAAGGGCCTTCAGCCTGAGCTGAGGATTGGAGACTGATCACCTCCTCTTGGCAGAGAACTCGAATTCTGGTCCTGGTCTTGTCTGATTTCTGGTAGGGCCGAGTTTCCAGTCCTGCCTTCTCTGGAGGCCCAGGGAAAAGTCCCATAATGCCTGGGTATCTGTAGGTGGCAGGGGACGTCTGTAAGGCCACCCCTTTCGCTCCCCCTCTCCCGCCTCCTCCCCCTTCTTTCAACCTGGCTTCCTTTCCTCCCTTGAAATCTTTGATGTTAGTACTTGGATCTGAAGTTCTGTGTCTCTATAGGAGGTTTTCTGAGAGACCGATTCTTGTATTTAAGGGCTTCCCTGGTGGTGCAGAGGTTAAAGCGTCTGCCTGCAATGTGGGAGACCTGGGTTCGATCCCTGGGTCGGGAAGATCCCCTGGAGAAGGAAATGGCAACCCACTCCAGTATTCTTGCCTGGAGAATCCCATGGATGGAGGAGCCTGGTGGGCTACAGTCCACCGGTCGCAAAGAGTCAGACACGACTGAGCGACTTCACTTTCACTTTCACCTTAACTAAGGTTTATGGAAGTTAAATTATCTGCCCAACAGCATGGTGGGAGTCTGACAATAATAACACTAGAGGTAGCAGCAGATAATGTTTATTTAGTACTTACTACTTGTCAGGCACAGTGCTAAATGCTTTTAGCTCTTATCTCATGAAGTCCTTGCAACAATTCGGAGCCAGATTAACATCCATTTATAGATAAGGAAACTAAGGCTCAAGAGTAATCAAACAACTTGTCAAAGATCACACAGACCATAATTGACTAAGTCACAAGGCTAACACAGTTCCAACTCCAAAATCCATGTCGTAACCACTATACTATCTCATAATACATTAAAGGGTTATACATAACCATGTAAATAATCAGGTTGACACAGGAATCAAGGTTTTAACAGAGCAAGATTGAAAAAGGTAGGATTGCTTTCTATAGTCTTAAGAAATGCTAAATTAAAAAACCCAATACAGAAAATCTAAATATCTTTACAAAATTATTCTCCCTCCATATAGATCACACTAGTAGTTTATTACAGAGAAGGCAATGGCACCCCACTCCAGTACTCTTGCCTGGAAAATCCCATGGACGGAGGAGCCTGGTGGGCTACAGTCCATGGGGTCGTGAAGAGTCGGACACGACTGAGTGACTTCACTTTCACTTTTATGCATTGGAGAAGGAAATGGCAACCCACTCCAGCGTTCTTGCCTGGAGAATCCCAGGGACAGGGGAGCCTGGTGGGCTGCCGTCTCTGGGGTCGCAGAGTCGGACACGACTGAAGCGACTTAGCAGCGGCAGTAGTTTATTAACAAATCTGAGAAACTGAGAAATTTCTGAGCAAATGAGAAATTTCTTCCATGTATTATTATATGCCTAAATGCATAATTCATATAACTTTCAACTCAACAAGTTCAATTATTTTCTACTGAGTGGTATCTTCCTGAAAAGTATGATAAAAAGAATATATTTTATAAATTAATTTTAATTCAGTACCTTACAGTTTAACTCTACCACCAATTAGCTCTACTTTTCCATTAACAGAATATATAAATGTTTCAATAACTGGCCACTAGAAAGTGGTAACACAGCTCAATTTAGAAAAGAGCCTGACTTATACATCCGTGGCCCATGCACTAATTATTAAAAACCAGTACTGACTAGTCCCTTCTAGTAATAGTGTCATAGGATCCAGCAATCCCACTCCTGGACATGTATCAAGAGAAAATCATAATTCAAAAAGATACACATACCCCAATGGACACTGCAGCACTATTCACCCTAGTCAGGTGGTGAAAACAATTTAAATGTCCATCAACAGAGAAGATGTAATATATATTACACAATGGAATATTACTCAGTCATAGAAAAGAATGAAAAATGCCATTTGCAGTGACATGGATAGAACTAGATAGTGAGTGAAGTAAATCAAAGACAAACAGCATATGATACTGTCTATATGTGGAACCTTAAAAAAAAATGTACAAATGAACCTATTTAGAAAACAGAAATAGAGTCACAGATATAGAAAGCAAACTTATTTTTACCAAGAGGGAAGTGGGGGGGGGATAAATTGGGAGGTTGGGAGTGACACACACACTATATAAAATAGATAACTAAAAAAAGTCTACTGCATAGCACAGTGACCTCTACTCAATACTCTGTAATGATCTATATGGGAATAGAATCTTAAGAGTGAATATATGTGTACATATAATTGATTCACTTTGCTGTACAGCAGAAATTTATAGAATATTTTAAAGCAACTATTCTCCAATACAAAATTTAAAAAGAGTACATGCTTATTTTCTAACTATTTTTCTCTTGCCTAGGATAAAGAGAATTATTCCCATAAGTGAGGAGGGGGAACTGGATGTTCAGAGACTTGAGGAGTTCTAGCTATATTAAATTTGACTCGCCTTATAACCTAACTCAGTCTCTATCCTGTATTCTAATGTTGAATGTACATATCTGCTAGCTAATTTCTGATCTAAAGGAATTTGGTTAAAAGTACTATTGAAAAACATAGATTTTTGCATGATACAGGATGCTCAGGGCTGGTGCACCGGGATGACCCAGAGGGATGTGAGAGGGGGGTTCGGGATGGGGAACACGTGTACACCCGTGGCAGATTCATACTGATGTATGGCAAAACCAATACAATATTGAAAAGTAAAAAAAAAGAAAAACATAAATTTTAAAGGGGGAAACTACTGTACTTCAAGGATTCAAAGAGAATTCTTTGGGAATCTATACAAACTCACTGCTACCTAAAAACAAACAGGAGGAGGGACTCAGTGGCAAAAACAGTAGATCAACTGCAAAGAGTCTTCAAGGACAAAAAAATATGACCAAGAATTAATACTGAGTTCTAACAATATAGTTCAGTATAAAAACAGGTAAATATTATTAAACATGTAAGAACTGAAGGAATATTGTTCCTATTAATTGCTCTTGAAGAAAACACTAGTTAATATAATTCAAACATCCAAAAGATAAACAGAAAAACTATGACCTCCTGGGCCTCAGTGCCACCCACCAGTGGGCTAACACCAAGTCTGGGACCCTGAGGCCCCACAGTCAGAGACTCCAGGATCCAGCTCTACCTACCAGTAGGCTGACAGGACTTACCCACTATTGGACAGCACAAGCCCCAGGATCCCCTGGGCCTCAGCCCCACTCACCAGTGGGCCAACATAAATTCCAGAACTCTTGTGGCTCCACAGCCAGTCTTTAAAGATTCGGCCCACCCACTGGCAGGCCAGCACCACCACAGGACTCCTCTGTCCATGGAGCCAAATGTGCCAGGACCCAGTCTTACCTACCAGCTGCCAGTAGCCTCCACAAAAGGTGGGGCCTGGCAACCAACCAGGCCAGCCACATCTCAGTGTACCCACAGAAGGTAGCCCACCACAACACAAAGGCCAAAAGAACTCACACAGAGGCCATTTTTGGAACTTAAATCTCTGGTGACTACAGAGGAGTGTGCTATGGGGACCTCTAAGACATTTGCTATATAAGGCCACTATTCCAAGATCAGGAAATGTAACCAACCTATTGAATAAATAGAAATGAAAGCAGGAACCTGGGATTCCCTGGTGGCTCAGTGGTAAAGAGTCTGCCTGCAATGCAGGAGATACAGGAGAAACAGGCTCGATCCCCCAGTCAGGAAGATCCCCTGGAGAAGGAAATGGCAACTCACTCCAGTATTCTTGCCAGGACAATCCCATGGACAGAGGAGCTTGACAGACTACAGTCTATGGGGTCACAAAGAGTCAGAGGCGACTGAGCACAAAAACAGGCAAAATAAGGGGGAACAAGTTAAAACCCCAGAAAAAAAACTAAGTGGAGATAAGGAATCTACCCGATAAAGAGTACAAGGTAATGGTCTTAGAGATGCTCAAAGAACTTGGGAGAAGAAGGAATAAACACAGTAAGATTTAACAAAGAGTTAGAAAATACGAAGAGCAATCAGAGATGAAGAATACCATAAATGAAGTAAATACATTAGAAGGAAACAACAGCAGATTAGATGATGAAAAGGAATAAAGGAGTGAGCTAAAAACAACGGAAATCACTAAAGCTGAAAAGAAAAAAGAATAAAAAGAAATACGGACAGTCTAAGAAACCTCTAGGACAACATCAGCATACTAACATTCACATACAGAGATCCCAGAAATGTGTGTGGGGTGGGGGGGCGGGACGTGAGCGGAACAGAGAACATATCTGAGGACAAAACAGTTGGAAACTTCCCTAACCTAGGGAAGGAAACAAGACACCCAGGTCCAGAAAGCACAGAATTCCAAACAGAATCAATCAAAAGACGACCACATCAAAGATACATGGTAATTAAAATAGCAGAAGTAAGAGATAAAGGGAGAATATTAAAAGTAGTAAGGGGAAAGCAACAAGTTATATACATAAAACTACCAGCTGTTTTTCAGCAGAAACTCCACAGACCAGAAGAGAAAGAAAGGCATGATATATTTTAAAAAATGAAAGAGAAAAATCTACAATCAAGAATACTCTCCTGAGCAAAGCTTTCATTCAGATTTGGAGGGAAGAGCAAAAGTTTTACAGACCAGCAAAACCTAAAAGAGTTCAACATTACAACCAGTTTTGTAAGAAATGTTAAAGAAAAGGCCACAACTAGAAATATGAAAATTACAAAAGGAAAAGTCTCATTGGTAAAGGAAAATATATAACAGACTGATAAACCTTGTCAGTTCACTTCAGTTCAGTCGCTCAGTCGTGTCCGACTCTTTGCGACCCCATGAATCGCAGCACACCAGACCTCCCTGTCCATCATCAACTCGCAGAGTTTACTCAAACTCATGTCCATCGAGTTGGTGATGCCATCCAGCCATCTTATCCTCTGTCGTCCCCTTCTCCTCCTACCCCCAATCCCTCCCAGCAGTCAAATCTTCGCAAGAGGTAGCCAAAGTATTGGAGTTTCAGCTTTAGCATCAGTCCTTCCAATGAACACCGAGGACTGGTTGGATCTCCTTGCACAAGCGCCTCTCAAGAGTCTTCTCCAACACCACAGTTCAAAAGTATCAATTCTTCGGCACTCAGCTTTCTTCACAGTCCAACTCTCACATCCATACATGACCACAGGAAAAACCATAGCCTTGACTAGAACCTTTGTTGGCAAAGTAACGTCTCTGCTTTTGAATATGTTATTTAGGTTAGTCATAACTTTCCTTCCAAGGAGTAAGCGTCTTTTAATTTCATGGCCGCAGTCACCATCTGCAGTGATTTTGGAGCCCAGAAAAATAAAGTCTGACCCTGTTTCCACTGTTTCCCCATCTATTTCCCATGAAGTGATGAGACTGGATGCCATGATCTTAGTTTTCTGAATGTTGAGCTTTAAGCCAACTTTTTCACTCTCCACTTTCACTTTCATCAAGAGGCTCTTTAGTTCCTCTTCACTTTCTGCCATAAGGGTGGTGTCATCTGCATATCTGAG
>NW_011495018.1:19978366-19979169 GCF_000754665.1 Bison bison bison
GGTAAAGAATCTGCCTGCAATGCATGAGACCCAGGTTCAATCCCTGGGTCAGGAAGATCCCCTGGAGAAGGGAATGGCAACCCACTCCAGTATTTTTGCCTCGAGAATCCCATGGACAGGCAAGCCTGGCTGGCTCAGTCCATGGGGTTGCTAAGAGTCAGACATAACTGAGCAACTAATACATACATACTTACTTAATGTCAGCAGAAGCAAAGAAATCATAAAGATCAGAGCAAAAATACATGAAACAGAGACTAAAAAGCAAAAAAAAAAGGGGGGGGGGGGCAATGGAAAAGATCAATGAAACTAAAAGGGAGTTCTTTAAAGAGATAAACAAAGTTGCTAAACCTTTAGGCAGACTCATGAGAGAGGGCCCAAACAAATAAAATCAAAAATGGAAAAGACGTTAAAACCAACACCACAAAACAAATGATCACAAGAGATTACTATGAACAATCATATGGTAATAAAATGGACAACATAGAAAAAAAGGACAAATTCCTAGAAATGTACAATCTCTCACAACTGAATCAGGGAGAAACAGAAAATATGAACAGACTAATTATCAGGAATGATATCAAATCAGTAATCAAAAAATTCTCAACCAACCAAAGTCCAGAACCAGACAGCTTCATAGATGAGTATTACCAAATATTAGAGCTTCCTTGGTGGCTCAAATGGTAAAGAATCACCTGCACTGCAGGAGACCCAGGTTCAATCCCTGGGTTGGGAAGATCTCCTGGAGAAGGGAATGGCTACCTACTCTAGTATTCTTGCCTGGAGAATTCCATTGACAGAGGACC
>NW_011495018.1:19979269-19998424 GCF_000754665.1 Bison bison bison
ACTTTTTCACTCTCCACTTTCACTTTCATCAAGAGGCTCTTTAGTTCCTCTTCACTTTCTGCCATAAGGGTGGTGTCATCTGCATATCTGAGCTTAATGATATTTCTCCCGGCAATCTTGATTTCAGCTTGTGCTTCTTCCAGTCCAGCGTTTCTCATGATGTACTCTGCATAGATGTTCAATAAGCAGGGTGACAATATACAGCCTTGACATACTCCTTTTCCTATTTGGAACCAGTCTGTTGTTCCATGTCCAGTTTTAACTGTTGCTCTCTGACCTGCATATAGGTTTCACAAGAGGCAGGTCAGGTGGTCTGGTATGCCCATCTCTTTCAGAATTTTCCACAGTTTAAAAGACAAAAGTCGTAAATATCATCTGCTACAGTTTGGCTGGGAAGTTATGATTCATCCACCATAGTCACTAGACATTGCTCCTTTGGATTTCTATTAATTTCGGCCTTTACAAATTCTCTTAATGGAAAAAACTTCAATTTCCTGGAAGACTGTAAAAGGCACCTGGAATAGTTCTTTGCTCAAAAAGATAAAAAGTTTTGGGAAGATGGAATTATGAAGTTGCCTGAAAAAAGGCAGAAGGTAGGGGAACAAAATGGTGAATATGTTGTTCTATAAAGTTCTTGGTGAAAATGAAAAATATATCACTTACTTAAAAACTAAAAGAACTTTTTAGCCAACCCAATATACAGAGAACATTCCATCCATAAGTAGCAGAATAAGCATTCTTTTCAAGCACATATGGAACATTCTCCAGGATAGACTATAAGCTAGGCCACAAAAAAGTCAGTAAATTTAGGAAGACTAAAATTGTATCAAGCAACTTTTATAATCACAAGGCTGTGAGAATAGAAATCAACAAGGGAAAAACACTGCAAAAAACACAAATACATGGAGGCTTGAACACACTAAACATCAATGGATTACTGAAGAAATTAAGGCAAAATTTTTAAAAAAAGAAAAAAAAAAACAGATAAATGAAAATACACTGAGCCAAAATCTATGGGACATAGCAAATGCAGTTCTAAGAGGGAAACAGTGATATAAGTGTATCTCAGGCTGCATTAAGAATCTCAAACAACCTAACCTTACACTTGAGGGAATTAGAAAAAGAAGAAATAACAAAACCCATTGTCTGGTGGCTCAAAAATGGTAAAGAATCTGCCTGCAATGCATGAGACCCAGGTTCAATCCCTGGGTCAGGAAGATCCCCTGGAGAAGGGAATGGCTACCTACTCTAGTATTCTTGCCTGGAGAATTCCATTGACAGAGGACCCTGGTGGGCTACAGTTCATGGGGTCACAAAGAGTCAGACACGACTGAGTGACTAATACTTTCACTTTCACAATACTTTATGCTGCTTTATACCTTTAAGTACACCTCAATAGTTATAGCTTTATCTGTATCTTACTCTCTTAGGTATAAAAGATAAGGAAATAAACATAAAGCTATAATAAACACAGATGAACGAAACATACCCATTAAAGGAAAAAGTCTGATATTAGATCACAAAATAAAATATAACTGTGCATACTAGATTCACCCTCATCCTGCCCAAATGTGAAAGGATGAAAATGAAATACATGCAAATTCTGTATGTACAAAATGACATAGGGATTATATTGGCACAAGGATATTCATTGTAGAACTATATGTAAACAATAATATATTCAAATAACCTAAGTGCCCATCACCAAGGCCATGGTTATATACATTATTTTTTATTCAGTGAAATACTTTGTAATTACTAAAAAGAATGGTCAACAACCATGTACTGGTATAACACAATTGAGACAGTAAAGCTTTCTGGGTAATAGTTAGAACTCTGTAGACAGACTGCTGGAATTCAATTTCCAGTTCCCCAACTACCTAGCATTTTAAAGTTTCTATGCCTCAGTTAATTTCTTTGTAAGAGGAGGATGAAATAATACTATCTACCTCTCAAGATGTGGCATGAAGATTGTGATGAAGATTAGTAATAAATACTAAAATGTTTGTTAAAACAGGCTGTAGAACATACAAAGCACTGCAAAAATATATTAATTATAAATAAGTGAGAAAAACCCAGGTGTAGAACAGCATATTGTGCTATTTATGGGAAAATATATATATATAAACATATGCTTATAGGTACAAAATACAGAGGTACCCACAAAACTGAGAGTGGTTTTATAGGAAAGAAAACTAGGCAGAAGTCTCAGAGTAGGAGAAATATTTGCTGCATATGTCTGTATCTTTTGGACTCTATCATAAGCATATATTGAGCAGACAGAAATCAGTACTTAAATTACCCTTAAAAATCTAAAGGAATCTAAGATAAGTAAACACAGTGCCACTTCTTTATTAGCTCTCTGACCACTGTGCCTAAGGTGCATTTACTCAGATCAAAGGTTACAAACAGCAGACTCTCAGAGACAAATGTATTTCTTCAAACTATCTATGAAAGCTCAGATATTTAATATGTTACTGTATAATATACAAAAGGAATTTATCTTTGGAGACAACATTACAAATACAAATATCAAAAAAATGTTCAAAGAAATGTGCATACAAATACCAAACATTAGAAATAACTTACATGTACATCAAGTGTCAATAAATTATGGTGCCACACAATGGAGTTTCATTCAGATATTTAAAATGATAGCATACACACATAAATTTAGGTTTACAATTTTGCACATAAATGATAAACAGTAAATTATGGACTCTTCAAAGTTCCCTGGACTGCAAGATCAAACCAGTCAATCCTAAAGGAAATCAACCCTGAACATTCATTGGAAGGCCTGTTGTTGAAGCTCCAATACTTTGGACACCTGATGCAAAGAGCCAACTGCAAAAGATCTGGATGCTGGGAAAGACTGAAGGCAAAAGGAGAAGGGGGAGGCGAAGACAAGATGGTCAGATACCATCACTGACTCAAACAGTCATGAATGTGAGCAAACTCTGGGAGACAGTGAAGGACACATGGGGTCAGAAAGAGTCAGACACAACTTAGCAACTGAACAACACCAACAACAAACTATGGACTCTTTCTACACAAGAACACAGATATCCTTCATTCCTTTTCATTGTTATAATTTGTGGTATGACTACACCATAATTTACTTAATCATTTTCTTATCAACTGACGTTTAGGTTATTTCTATTTGCCTTCATGGGGGGGGGGGGGATAGGTAGCACAAATAATGCTTCATTGAACATAAATCTTTATATACAGGAACCAGTATTTCCATAAGGCAGGGTCCTGAAAGCAGAACTGTTCGGTCAAAACTAAAGTGCCTTTGAAACACGTATGCTAGTGTTGGTTGCTCAGTTGTGTCCAACTCTTTGCAACCCTCTGGACCATAGCCCGCCAGGCTCTTCTGTCCATAGATTTTTTTCAGCAAGAATACTAGAGTGGGTTGCTATTCCCTTCTCCAGGGGATCTTCCCAATCCAAGAACTGAACCCTGGTATCCTGCATTGCGGGCAGTTTCTTTACCGGCCGAGCCACCAGGGAAGCACTAAAATATGTGTAAGTAGTTCTAAACCGTCTTCTTCCAAAGAGAATGCATAAATCTACACTCTTTCAATCTTGACAATCATTATTCTTTCTCATTTTTATCAATCTGATGTATGAAAAATGACATATTATCTTTATTTCTTTGATTAGGGACGGTGAAGAAATCTTTCCATTCTTCCCATTTGTGGTATTCAGGCAAAATACGGACTATAGCTACATTATGTATAATACTCATCATGGTTTTAACTTTTCTTATTTTGCCAATATTTAATCATTGGAGGAGAAGGAAATGGCAACCCACTCCAGTATTCTTGCCTGGAAAATCCCAGGGACGAAGGAGCCTGGTGGGCTGCCGTCTATGGGGTCACAGAGTCGGACACAACTGAAGCACTTAGCAGCAGCAGCAATCACTGGAAGTTTCACATACAAATTCAGACTACTACTTCTCATTTTTAAAAAATTTTTAAATGTGAGCACCACTGGGTCAACATTTATTAATGACAAAAACCAACTAGTGGTGAACAGAAGTTGTGCCCACACAGCGCTCTCCAACTCAACAATCTCATATATAATCCCTACTGAGTTCACTCATTTATGTTACCTGCCTGATCTCTTGCAGGAATTTAAATTTAGCATTCTACTGCTATTGAGTTACTTGGCTATATACTAGTTATGAGAATTCTTCCTATGAAGGATATGTGTGCGTGTGTGTGTGCGCGCATGCACATATAAGTAATTATAAAGTATTTCTTGTCTCAATTTTTAACTTAATGATATTGTTCATATATACATATATATAGGAATCGCAAAGTCTTAATCAAATGATAGCAATGTTTATCCTTGGTTGTAAGAATGGCTTTCACTTTTATTTATCTTTGAATCATTTTTTAAAATAAATACAAGAATCCCCTCCTTTTACAATCAGTGAGGGGGGAAAGAAAAAGCTATGTTCATTTTGAAACAGAGAACGGTAGTTCGGTTATGTTCTCTTTTAAACTAACAAAGAAAACTCTATATACAATACCAGAAGAGGGCAACATAATAATCAAACCCATTTAAATTAGTCCACAATAGTTCATGAGGAGCCAAATATAGCCAATACTTCAGATTTGACTGCTTTACAAGCAATATTCAAAAGTGCCTGGAGCGATCTGATTCATATTGAAGTTATAAAACCAAATTTCTGAATACTGACAGTTCAGAAACCAGCTTTTTCTTCAATTATGAATATTTCAATTTTCATAAATATAAAAACTATAGTTTCGTTCAGTCAACATTTACAATATACTAAATGCCATGAACTGCACAAGGTGCCAAGTATGCAACCATAATAAAGCATATTATCCTTACCTGTAAGCTAACAAACAAGTGTAAAGGCAAAAACAGTGTGGTAAGAGCTGTTGAAGCACAAAGGCACTTATGAGCCTTGGAAAGGCTTCATCTTAAAGAGACAACACCTAAGAAGAGATCAACTATAAGAGTGGGAGAGGGCCAGGAATCCTAAGGTCATACTGACTCCTCTCTCTCCTTCATCTTTCATATCCTAACAATCACTAAATCCTACTCATTCTTCCCATAAAATTACTCCTGGCTCTTGAACTTCTCTTTATTCTCAATGCCACTACCCTGAGCCAGGTACACTGAACATTCTCCTGTAATAGCTTTGTAACTGGTCTCAAGCATCCACTCCCCATCTTATTCTTAATCTAATCACTACATTGTAACTAAAGTAATCTTTCAAATACTCAGGGATTTCCCGGTGGTTCAGATGGTAAAGAGTCTGCCTGCAATGTGGGAGACCCAGGTTCCATCCCTGGGTCAGGAAGATTCACTGGAGAAGGAAATGGCAACCCACTCCAGTATTCTTGCCTGGAAAATCCCATGGATGAAGGAACCCAGCAAGCTACAGTCCATGAGGTCACAAAGAGCTGGACACAACTGAGCGATTTCACTTTCTTTCTTTCTTTTCAAATACTCAAATCTAATCAACCAACTATCCAAATTAAAACACCTGGATGGGAGAGGGGGTCGTCCCACAAACACAGCCCTCAAGATAAAATCCAAAATTCTTAGCAATAATTCTCAAGTCTTTCATGATCTGGCCCCTGACTTCAGCTACAACTCCAACATTCCCCACCTTATCCTCTGGTCACGAACACTTCTTTCCAATCCCCCAAGTTCTGCTACCTCTTGTCCCTAAGACTTTACATGAGCTATTTCATTTGATCAGAGACCAGCATAAAATGATCTGTTCGTTTCCAAGGCAAACCATTCAATATTATAGTAATAAAAGTCTATGCCCCAACCACTATGCCAAAGATGAATTGGAACGGTTCTATGAAGACCTACAAGACCTTCTAGAACTAAAACAAAAAAAAAGTGTCCTTTTCATCATGGGGACTGGAATGCAAAAGTAGAAGTCAAGGGATACCTGGAGTAACAGGCAAGTTTGGCTTTGGAGTACAAAATGAAGCAGGGCAATAGCTAACAGAGTTTTGCCAAGGAACACACTGGTCATAGCAAACACGCTCTTCCAACAACACAACAGACAACTCTACACATGGACATCACCAGATGGTCAATACCAAAATCAGATGGATTATATTCTTTGCTGCTGAAGATGGAGAAGCTCCAAACAGTCAGCACAAAAAAAGACCAGGAGCTGACTGTGGCTCAGATCATGAACTCCTTGCAAAAAACAGGCTTAAATTGAAGAAAGTAAGGAAAACCACCAGGCCATTCAGGTATGACGTAAATCAAATCCCTTATGATTATACAGTGGAAGTGACAAATAGATTCAAGGGATTAGATTTGATAGAGTGCCTGAAGAACTATGGACAGAGGTTTGTGACATAGTACAGGACACAGTGATCAAAACCATCCCCAAGAAGAGGAAATGCCAAAAGGCAAAATGGCTGTCTGAGGAGGCCTTACAAATAGCTGAGAAAGGAAGAGAAGCAAAAGGCAAGTGAAGAGGAAAGATATACCCATCTGAATGCAAAGTACCAAAGAATAGCAAGGAGAGATAAGAAAGCTTTCTTAAGTGAACCATGCAAAGAAATAGAGGAAAACAATAGAATGGGAAAGTCTAGAGACCTCATCAAGAAAATCAGAGATACCAAGGGAACATTTCATGCAAAGATGGGCACAATAAAGGACAGAAATGGTATGGACCTAATAGAAGATATTATGAAGAGGTGGCAGAACTGTACAAAAAAGATCTTAATGACCCGGATAATCATCATGGTATGGTCACTCATCTAGAGCCAGACATCCTGGAGTGGGCCTTAGGAAGCATTACTATGAACAACACTAGTGGAGATGATGGAATTCCAGCTGAGCTATTTCAAATCCTACAAAACAATGCTGTTAAAGTGCTGCACTCAATATGCCAGCAAATTTGGAAAACTCACCAGTGGTCACAGGACTGGAAAAGGTCACTGCAATGCCAACGAATGTTCAAACTACCTCACAACTGCACTCATTTCACATGCTAGCAAGGTCATGCTCAAAATTCTTCAAGCTAAGCTTCAACAGTACATGAACCGAGAATTTTGCAGATGTACAAGCTGGATTTAGAAAAGGCAGAGGAACCAGAGATCACACTGCCAAAATCTGTTGGATCATTAAAAAAGCAAGAGAATTCCAGAAAAACACCTACTTCTGTTCCATGGATAATGCTAAAGCCTTTGACTGTGTGGATCACAACAAATTGTGGAAAATTCTGAAAGAGATGGGAATACCAGACCACCTGACCTGCCTCTTGCAAAACCTGTATGCAGGTCAAAAAGCAACAGTCAGAATTAGACATGGAAAAACGGACTAGTTCAAAATTGGAAGAGGAGTATGTCAAGGCTGTATATTGTCACCCTGCTTATTTAACTTCTATGCAGAGTACATTATGGGAAATGCTGGGCTGGAGGAAGTGCAAGCTGGAATCAAGATTGCCAGGAGAAATATCAATAACCTCAGATATGCAAATGACACCACTCTTATGGCACAAAGCAAAGAAGAACTAAAGAGCCTCTTGATGAAAGCAAAAGAGGAGAGTGAAAAAGCTGGCTTACAACTCAACATTCAAAAAACTAAGATCATGGCATCTGGTGCCATCAGTTCATGGCAAATAGATGGGGAAACAATGGAAACAGAGACAGACTTTATTTTCTTGGGCTCCAAAATCACTGTGGATGGTGACAGCAGCCATGAAACTAAAAGATACTTGCCCTTTGGAAGAAAAATTATGATAAACCTAGACAGTACATTTATAAAGTATAAAATATTTTAAGTATTTGTATTTATCAGTGTATTTATATTTATCACTTTGCTGACAAAAGTCCTTCTAGTCAAAGTTATGGTTTCTCCAGCAGTCATGTACAGATGTGAGAGCTGGACCATAAAGAACGCTGAGCGATGAAGAATTGAGGCTTTCAAACTGTGATGTTGGAGAAGACTCTTGAAGAGTCCCTTGGACAGCAAGGAGACCAAATCAGTCTATCCTAAAGGAAATCAGTCCTGAATATGCACTGGAAGGATTGATACTGAAGCTCCAATTTTTTAGCCACCTGATGCGAAGAGCTGCCTCACTGGAAAAGACCCTGATGCTGGGTAAGACTGAGGGCAGGAGAAGGGGGTGACAGAGGATGAGACGGTTGGATGGCATCATCGACTCAACAAACATGAGGTTGAGCAAACTCAGGGAGACAGCGAAGGACAGGGAAGCCTGGCGTGCTATACAGTCCATGGGGCTGCAAAGAGTCAGACGTGACTGAGTAACTGAACAACAACAATAGAAACAGGTTTACAGTTCTTCACTGAGATCCATGCACCCTTCAGATCTCAGTTTAAATATCAGGGAAGTCCTTCCTGACTACTCAAAAGCATTTCTGAATACTGTCTCCGCTCTCTGTGCTCCCACTTAAAACTTCCCCTATCAGAGTATTTTTCACACTGTATCATATTTGTCAGATTAGCTATTTCACTCCCTCATTTAAAGCAGTAGGAAAACAGGGACCTTACTGTCTTTTTCACAGTTTTATTCTAATAGTTATAAAATAATACCTAACAGTTTAATTTATTGAAAGAATTGTTGAGTATTTGTTAACTTGGGCTTTATCTACCCTACTAAATAGCAGCCTTCCTACAGTTTTCCTCTTAAGTACTTTACAGCTTCAAAGATACTATGAACTTTTTATTAAACACACAATAAGCATGTAGTAAACACTTGCTGAAACCAGTTGAACAATAAGCAAAGACAAAAATCTTGTCTCATTGCATACTTCCCTATACTCAAAATTAAATCACTCAGATTTTTTAATGAATAACTAAAATGGCAAGATTTCAACTATTTTCGTTTGTTTATAAAGATCTGAAATGCTCCTTATATTCTTTTACTAGTTGAAATAAACTGCTCTCCCCTCCAAATCACATAATTCTATGTATTTTTGTAATTCAAGTTAAAAAAGGAATCTTCAAAACTGGAAAACCAAAGATTGAGAAAGTACCCAAAATTAACATGTTCAAGGGAACATTACTGTTCAGAGAGAAATGGAAAAACACTGCCCTAAGCAGCATGAATGAACATGATGCGAGAGTTAATTTTCATGCAGGCTAAAGAAATAGCTGTAAATAAATAAATTGTTCTATATTAGTCCATGTTAATTAGAATCAAGGCAAGAGTGCACAACTTATAGCATCTCTAAACTCATCTCCCCCCCTTTTCTAAAGAGGCAAGATGAAATAGTTTGGACTGAAGTAGTTTGGACTAACATGCACGGAAACTAAATATTATACAGTAACAAATACATGAGAGTTTTCCAAGAAATTTGGTATTCCTTCTTATGGGAAAGCACAAGATTTATTATGTAATTTTGATTCTGAGCAAACAAAAGTTTTGAGCAAAGAACTGAAAATCTGTTTACTCAACCTAAAAGTCAAGCCATAATTGAGATTACAGCTCTCTTGTACAACACTTCACTATATACATAAATTGTAAGATTCTCCAGCAAAATAAAAGGAAGAGGTGGGATGGGGGAATTTAAATGTCTCAAGATAACTAAGATATAATAATAAATGTCATATCTTGATCAAACTTAATCTGAAAAGTTCTTAGGCCACACAGTCTAAAGAAAAAGATTTGTGAATATTTGCTTTAACAGCCTTTCTTTCCCAGAACTCAAAACATGTCAAACAGAACCTAAGTGTTCTCAAAGAACACTTACTCTTTAACATGGGCTAATTGGCAATAAATCAAAAAGTTGGCTACCTAATTATCAGTGTAAAGCAAACGAGATAAAATGTAATTCCTATCTTAGGTTATATGCACTAAGGTGACTACAGTATTTTAAAAGTATTTTCAACTTAGAATTTGATTTTCAGTACTTTTAAGCTAAAAATTAATCTCATTTAATTGCTTTTTGTGTGTATAAACCCACATATTCCTTCACTAGATCTTATTTGATCATAAAGTCTGTCCATTACTCATTCTATAAACTATCAGAAACTGTCAGGAAAAAAATATAAACAAAAATAAATTTACCACACACAGCAAGATTAGAGGACTGTGGTGTCAAGGCAGGTATATTACATTTAAGAGTCAGTATTTAATAAGTTGCCTTTATTATAAAACAAAGTTTTTCTTATATTCATATAGTTCACTTTTTAGACTATTTAGATGAAGACCAGTATGCTCAGTTATTTATCTATTCATCCTAACAGCTGTTAAAACAGAATTTACATTGTGCATTTGGGGCCTTAATAATATAATCTCATTATCTCTGTATTACATTTTAAAAAATACCCCAAAGCAAAAGTCTTCCTCATACAAGATCAAAAAAAAAAAAAACATGGAACAGTCAAGCCCAATTTAACTTAAGGTTAATAAAGATTCTTTCCCATCAGAACCTACTCTATTGGAAAAGCAGCCCATGCTTATAGATTTGAATATATATTTAAAAAAATTTTTTTTTTGCAATTTAACATATTAAATCTAACCAGTTCCCAACTGGTTAGATGTACTATCTACTATTATGTGACTATAATTGCAAAATGAGTCCCACATAGTTTACAGAAGCTTTAATGTAAAAAATTCTTACATCATAAAAATGTAAATCACTTAGTAATTTGCAGGTAGCAATTGATTTATTATTTAAATTATGCCAGAAAAAAAGAAAAAGCATTATTTGGCCATACTTAATTTCAATTACTCTCAGAAGCAACTCAAATATTATCAAATTGTTAATTATAAAAGCTGGGTAATGGTATGGTCAAAAAAAAGATGTGTCAATTAAGAAATTATTTTTATTTTTACACATGATCTACCTTTGAGGATTATTCAAAGAATTTGAACATAATGGGCTTCCCTGATGGCTCAGCTGGTAAAGAATCTGCCTGCAATGCAGGAGACCCTGGTTTAAATCCTGGGTTGGGAAGATCCCCTGGAGAAGGGATAGGTTACAACTTCAATTATATGAAACTTAATTTTAACTTTCTTTGATAAAATAAAAATCTTCAAGATCTTACTACAGAGTCATTATAAAAGTATCAATTAGCATAATATATGTGTGTGTGTGTGTGTGTGTGTGTGTGTGTGTGTGTGTAAATATCAGGTATAGTGAGCTCCAGCTGAAAAAAGGCCAGATAAGTTTATTTTTGCATATAGATAATTAGTTATGCGTTACAGCATTACTCACAGAGCTAACTCTATAAAAATTACATAGCTGACTTTAAAGGCAAATTTATTAAGTCCTTCCTTTTTCATATCACAGAATCTTTAAACTGAAACATTTAACTCTAAAATCCATTTCTCTGATAATAATAATTAGCATAGATCAACTCAGTACCTTTTTTAATTAACAAAATAAGCTGGTAAAAAGTATGTTTTATAAAATGCCTTGACAGTATACTATCCTGAACAATGGATATAAACTAGTTTCATACTTTACAGTTAGTTTCTAATCAGTTTCAGTATCTGTTTCTCACAGTCTGATACAATGCTGCAACTTCAGAGTTGCACAACATTCTGGGGGAAATGTATAAAATTATTTACATTGAAATACTTAGTCCTGTACACAAGCATCATGACAATTTCACAAGAGTGGTCAAACTTTTTAAATAAAAATATTAATAAATTTTAATAGAATTAAGTGTTTGTTTCAAAAACTGTGACTCCATTTTAAAGAATCATTGTTCTCAAGTCCCAAAACAATTTTTGCTTTTCATGCCTTATTTGCAACCTAAAACATTAACTGATTTATGTCACTCACTCACCCATTGACTATCATATTTGATCATCTTCAGGTTTTTCCTGCCCAATCCAAAGCCCAACACAGACTCACGTTCTGGACCTTCAATACACTTTGTTCTTGTCCTAAATACGCATGTTCTGTGTGTACTACTATAAGCTATTATATAACAGGAGGTGGGATAAATTAAAGAATACTGCAGCACTATAAGCCATTGAGCATGCTGAGTTTCCACAGTTGCTTAGTGGGTGTTCTGAAACTAGGCCATATTTCTAGTATTAAGAATTTCAAATCCCTACTTCCAAAGCAGAAATAAATGTTTTCAAAATTAAATCATAAAACCTTACTATTTTAAGCTGCCTGGTATATAAGTATCCCATTTCTATGACTTTAAAACTGTAATTAACACATGGTAGATAAACCAATATTTGTTTTAGCAACAAAATAGGAAATAACTAGCTCTTTTACCTATCCTTATATAGTCAGAAAACACGATTACAAAACTAAGACAAAATAAATTTATATGAACCAGAACTAAAGCCCTTTAAGTGAAATATCAAATTCTTTATCCCAGAAGACATAAAGAAAACAAAGTTGAATTAAAAATAATATATTTCAGGTCATCCAAGCTGCAACATTCTACAGACTTCTAAAACAAGTATTATAACCTCCAATCTAATTTTTCCAGTCTAGGTTACCAAAAATGCCAAAAATAAACAATAAAACTTACTCTTTAAGGACTTCCCTCATAGCTCGGTTGGTAAAGAATCTGCCTGCAATGCAGGAGACCCAAGTTCAATTCCTGGGTCAGAAAGATCCTCTGGAGAAGGAAATGGCAACCCACTCCAGTATTCTCGCCTGGAGAATGCCATGGACAGAGGAGCCTGGCAGGCTACAGTCTATGGGATCACAAAAGTCGGACATGACTTAGCAACTAAACCACTACTCTCTTTAACAGTTTAAAAGTTGCTTTATGTCATTTTGTCATATCACTGCAACAGGTATGTTTTCATTCAAAACTGATAAACATGTTGTTACTCAGTTTTACATATTTCGTACCTCAGTACACAAAAGAAACACATGGTAGGTATAAAATCCAAAAGCTTTTAAGGCAGTAATAATATACTGCACTAAATCAGGACTTTCAATCATTTTCTTCAATTTAATTTTACTTAATAAATACTTACAATACCTACTATGTTTCATCTCATTAAGCAAATCTTCCCAATAACAAAAGGCTAACATTAAAACTGCAAGGAGATCCAACCAGTCCATTCTGAAGAAGATCAACCCTGGGATTTCTTTGGAAGGAATGATGCTAAAGCTGAAACTCCAGTACTTTGGCCACCTCATGTGAAGAGCTGACTCATTGGAAAAGACTCTGACGCTGGGAGGGATTGGGGGCAGGAGAAGGGGACGACAGATGATGAGATGGCTGGATGGCATTGAGTCTGAGTGAACTCCGGGAGTTGGTGATGGACAGGGAGGCCTGGCATGCTGCAATTCATGGGGTCGCAAAGAGTCGGACACGACTGAGCAACTGAACTGAACATTAAAACTTGTTATCATTTTAGATGGAAACCTTTCTGAAATACAATACCTGTTCCTGTGTCATTATCAAAATTTACCAACAGCAATTAATATCTTTGTCATGATCTTACATCATCGTTTTTGCTATACTATTCTACATATAAAACAGATGGCATCTTAAAAGATTTTAAGTATTTATCACATTAATTTATTTTTTAATGTCTTACGTCTGCTTTTTAAGTACTTTACCCTTGCTCTTATTTTCAACTTTCATAAGGCCTCTAGGAGTACCCTATCCTTTCTACATTTGGCTACCAAACTTTAAAGTAACTGTACATTATGAAATTTTAACGGAGAAGTCAATGGCAACCCACTCCAGTACTCTTGCCTGGAAAATCCCATGGATAGAGGGGCCTGGTGGGCTGCAGTCCATGGGGTCGCTAGGAGTTGGACACGACTGAGAGACTTCACTTTATTTTTTCACTTTCATGCGTTGGAGAAGGAATGGCAACCCACTCCAGTGTTCTTGCCTGGAGAATCCCAGGGACGGAGGAGCCTGGTGGGTTGCCATCTATGGGGTCGCACAAAGTCGGACACAACTGAAGCGACTTAGAAGCAGCAGCATAAAATTGTAAAGATCCCTCAATTAAGGCCTAGGGGGTTCTAAGAGCAGAAAATGTGGTTTAAGAGCAAAAGCATTATGATATCTTTGTCCTTTTTGGCCTGTTTGTTTGGGGGCCCTAGACAAATTTTCTGTTAGAAGCCTTACAAAGTTAAGACATTGTGTACTGGAGAAATGGTAGTAAAGAGGACAAATACTTGATGCTCATCATGAAGCTTACAGTAATGCAAAAAAGACAAAGACATTAAACACATCATTACAAAAATGATGAGTATTATAAAAAGGCAATAACAGGTGGGAGACCTTAAAACAGGAGAATCTAACTAGAGATCAAAGGCTTCCCCAAGGATGTGATATTGGGGCCTGACCAGCAATTAGGAGGTTAGCCAGGTGAAGCGAGCATGGGGCTGTACCCAAGGAGATGACACCAGAAAGTTTTAGTTTCTTAAAAGATAACCTTGAGATAAGTGAGACGTTATAACATTTATATGGGAATTGCTAAAATGTGAAACATTTAAAAAGGAATTTCTCAGATTTCTATAAGGAAAATAACAGGAAGGACTGCTGTGCTTAGTTGCTCAGTCGTGTCCAACTCTTTGGGATCCGCCATTCTCTTTTGTCCATGGGGATTCTCTAGGTAAGAATTCTGGAGTGGGTTGCCATGCCCTCCTCCAGAGGATCTTTCCAACCGAGAGATCAAATCCAGGCCTCCCACACTGCAGGCAGATTCTTTACTGTCTGAGCCACCAGGGAAGCTCAACCAACAATACTGAAGTGTGTAGCCTATCCCTTCTCCAGGGGATCTTCCTGACCCAGGAATAGAACCGGGGTCTCCCATATTGCAGGCGGATTCTTTACCAACTGAGCTATCAAGGAAGCCCCAACAGGAAGGATTGAAAAAAAGCCAAGTATGAGAATGTTTTAAAATGGGAAACTACGGCACGCTGGGAGAGCCGAAGAGCTTTCATTTCATCCTCAAAAAGTATTAAATCACACTGCATAAAAAATTACTTTTTAATAGTCAAGTTCAGAGAACTTTTAAATCTTAAAAAACTTTTAAAGGCATACAAAGACTTCTAGCAGGCTACCAGGATATAACTACTGATCATACAGTCTGACTTTTAAGCAAAGAGTGGCACTCTGAAGTAAGTATGGAAAGAGGCTATTTTTAATGTTCTCAGAAGAGTGCATTTTAAATATCTGCGAAATAACTCACCATGAGTTCTAAGGAAGGAAATTCATAAATGTTACTCTTAACAAGATACATAAAAGCTGAGAAAAATATATTTAAGTATGATATGAGAAAAATATATTTAAATACTATTTTGAAACATTTTCTTATTATCCAAGTTCCATGCTTCAGAATTATTTCACGTTAGGCTGATATGTTCTTCTATTTAACTATGAAAATATACTTAGTTAAATATTTTAAATAATAATTTGGAGCAGATTCCTAACATTAGTGCAGATCCATAGTTCAAGCCCCAAATTAAATGAGGCACAAAAGGCATACAATCTCTAAAGATAATAACTTTAATGAAAGCCTACTGTATCACTTAAAATATTAACATTAGGTCATAGATGGACTCCAAATTGTTATTCCCTGCAATTCTCCAAATGGACCTTAACATCTCTAACTTCTATGCTTTTTCTACCCTCCATCCAACTTATTCCTCAAGAGTTAGTTCAGGTTGTATCCTTCAGTAAGCACTGATGATTATACATGCAGTCTGAATTAATTCATCTGAGTTCTTCAGTATATACTGCTACCAAAGCACTTGTCACACTGCAAAACAATTAACTACTGTTTGTCCCCTTCATGCAACAAACCATGAACTTACTAAATGCAGAAAACAGTGTATTTATCTCTGTGCCTTTACAGACCGGGAAACACACAGCGCTCAGGAGAAGGTCTATGACATGAGTGAGTATGAAACTAGTGAGAAACACTTACATAACAAAACTTAAAGGTTAACTCAAAAACTATCTGCAAAATGGTAAAATTCCTGAAGGCAGTGTTGTACAACACAAAACCGGAAACAGAGAAAGCCCAAATTTAACTGATGAAATTAACTCCAAATTCTAGACATCACCCATGTCAGAACACATCATTTCTACCTACAAGGCATTAGAAAAACTGAAAGAAAAAATATTTGTCAACGGTGAAATTACTTAACTAAACTTGCAAGATTTATAAAGTATTTGAGGGCAAATAAGATGCTTAAATTGTGTGTTCACAGTGCTATGAACATTAGAAGATAGACATTCCAAAATATTTCATAGTAGTCTTTCACATAGGGACAAATCATACCCTCTTTTAAGGTCATCTATAATGTTTTAGCTTCAAGCAATATCTTCCTTATTTCCAATAAAAGAAACTTTAACCTTTTCTAGCATGAACTACTTTCTGTGACCAGTTATGATATTTACAAAAGTTGGAATGAGATACGTAGTGTGAAATAATCTAATTAGTTCTTTAAATCTTGATAATGGGAACATCATACTTTCTCAAAGAGCACATATGTTAGCAACATCTCAAAAGCTGAAGAGCCCTCTGCAATTAGAATATGCTTTTCATACACTAGAACTTTGATTTGCTGAGTTAAAGATGATGTGCTAAAAAACTGGGAACCAGGAGAAAATGCCAAAGACAGAAGAAATATTATGTTAAAATAATGCAACTACATATTTTAGAACATAAATTAGTTTCTTAGACTTACGCATGTTCTTTTCTACCTGCGCTGGTTGACAATTACATTTCAGAGCACTCCAATACTTAAAGCACACTATAGGTCAACTTGTGACAGAAATTTTTAATATTTTAAAAGTCAGAGTTGATAGTAAAATACAAAATTTAACTACTGTGTTAACAGAAAAAAAAATTTCCAGAAAGATATATAGTACATAGCCTTGATACAACGTAAAATTCAGAAGACAGGAATAGCAAACCTGACCTATATATTCTTTACTCAGTAAAAGATTTAGCCTTAAATTATAATATGCCTAATGCTTAATGTGAAATATGTAATGCAGGAAATATAAGTCAAATAATAAGCAAAAACAGCAAATTTATTTGCAGTACTCCTTTTTCAAGTATCACATAGAAGTACTTTATTATTCTGCTGCTAAATTACAGCCCATTTCTAATTCATCTATAACAAAGTATTACTACTTCCCCACGGATCTTATTAGGAAATACCAAAGTTTTATATCTAAGTTTCCTCTCCTAATTGGTATCTTATAATCCAGTTCAAGAACACCTTCACTAAGCCCAAGTTACAGAACCTCAGAATTCACCGAAGGACAGGAGTCAGCTTGTTTTTCTGTTGTTTTTTATTGTTTTGAGAGTGTTTTGGTCTTGTGATTTTTTTAATTACTATAAGCATATATTCTGTTTTTTCATTCATGAAAAATACATAAACGATACAGTGAACTGAATCCTATGAAGATATAGTCTTTCATTTAATCTTCAACCTCCAAAGAAATTCATTCTTATATCTGCATGCCCAGGTTAGTGTATATTTTTCAGTTAAAAAAAAAACAAAACACAAAAAAAACACAACAGATTCTGGTATTCTTTTCTCATATGATATTTAAAATCTAAAAACTATTTAAACTGTTTAAAGAATTCAAGTCTTACAGAAATATTAAATTACACAATATTGATAATCCAGCATATTTTTAAAACAAACATGACTGCAATTTAACTGCCTGGATAACAAGGAATTTCAATTTTCACGCTTGCCCTCAAAATCCATACAGGTAACGCAAGGCAAAAAAAAATATACCAGCAGTTATTCAGAAGCCATCTTTGGGAGCATTCCACCTAGAATTCCAGTTTATTATCTCTCTTGAATATGGGAGAAGCCCTCTCCCAAGTCACTGAAGAAACAAAAAAAATTCAAAAAGTATAATTCCAGCCAGCATAACAAAAGAATTTATGATTTTAGTGTTCCGTTTGAAAAGTGAAATGTTTCAAATTTCTGACTGGTTTCTAGTTCACAAGTTGCTGTGTCTTGTTACCATTATCAAAACAGTTCTGATCAACTTTCTGAATATGGTAGCTTAAAAACTCAAAAAAAAAAAAAAAAACCCAGCTGCAAGTTATTAATGTATTTCTTAACATCACTCTTTAATCAATTACCATTCATAACAAATAAAAGAGAAAAATCTTAAAAACAGCTGAAAAATTGTATTAACAATCAAGAAATCAGAAAACAAATGGCAACCTGAGATCAATGTGTTTTTCAAAAACTGAACAAACGCCGGGAAAACGTAGTAACCTTAGAGATAGGCCATGTCCGTTATTTCCAAACTGGCATTTCAAGAATATAGTTTTATATGTCAGCTTTATGTTACATTTAAACCATTAGACAAAGCCTTTATTTCTCTGTGGTCTACTTTAAAATGCATATGCATAATTAAAACTTTTACAGTGTGCCTGAGGTGCAAATTAGTATTTAAAAGATTATCATATTCAGTCTAAGATCCTTATGTAGGTAGGGAATGGTCATTTTCATAATTATTCCTAATAATTCTTGTCACTGTCACACAGAAAACAAACACTTAACAAATTCAAACTATGAACTTTAAGTTTGCTGAATGTCACAAATTGTACTCAATAGCTAAATCTCAAATACATAGTAACAGACAGTTACAAAGGCTGTAACATGTAAAGGTGAGGGTAGAGATTAGCAACTAATAAACTGAGGTCTTTAAGACAATCTTTCTTAAAGGGTTGATGATGTAAAAATTACTTGGTGACACAAGTGTACTCTAAGATTCTGAAAACCTAACAAAAAATAGTTTTAGATACAACTATCCATTACTCCTGAGTACTGAGCAAGGAGAAAGTGCTGACATTTACGAAGAAGTGTATAATACTGCACAGGTGTAAGCTTAGATATAGACTGGTGGTACTTATCGTGAGGGAAGCAAATACTATACAGTCCACATCTGCAACCCAATTTTGCTTCAGCATCCCTAGAGACTTAGAAAACATTTTTTGGGTAGATTGCAAAATATTGCTTCCTCTTTTATTCTCATCACCCCCATTATGATACAAAGCAACAGAAAAGAAAATCAAATCACCAACTGAAAGGGCTGAAAGCTTAAACACACACACAGACACACACACAAAAGCATCTTCTTTCCAACTATTGAAACAGTATTCATTTCACCTGTTTGTAGATCCACACTAACACAATTACACAAACCCTCTGCTGATTTTTGAGGGGAAAAAAAAAAA
>NW_011495018.1:19998524-19998879 GCF_000754665.1 Bison bison bison
GGGGGGGGGGCGGGGAGAAGAGTACTTTTCCTCTACCCCTAAAAGCCTCCGCGGAAAAAGGTTGCCATCAGGCATGTCCAACAGAGCACTCTTGGATGCCTACGACTCGCTTCACCAAGCAACACACCCAAAGCCGACTCACCACTCTTCACGGAACCGAGAGGAGACGGTGAGCGCGGTGGGCTTTGGGGAAGGGGGGAGGAAAGACTCCACCCCGTATCACTACCGCTGCGCCAAGGCCCCCGCCAACGATTCGCACGCCCACGGGGCGCCCCACAGCCTGGGCCCGGTGACCCCAGGAGCCTAGTGGAGCGAGACTATCCTCCGGGCGCCCCCGGCCCCGGCCCTTGCGCCG
>NW_011495018.1:19999422-20008622 GCF_000754665.1 Bison bison bison
CCCCTCCACACACTCTTGCTTCTACCGCCCCGCCCCACCTCTCGAGTGCAGGCCCGTCAATCGCCGGGGAAGAGAAACAGGCGGGGCCAGAGCCGCCAACGCTGCCCAATCAGACAGACGTACTGTCGCCAGCGACGCTACCCAATCAGAATGAGGTATTGGCGCCAGCTTCCCTCTCTGCGCCCTTTTCCTTTTCTCTGCTCCTGGACGCCCTCTCTCCCGCCCACTGGGCGCCGCTGGCTAGCTGGGCCACAGAGAGAGCCTCCAGCAGGGTAGAGTGACAACTCTCAAGCGGAAGTTACTGTTGACGCTAAGGCAGCCATAACTGATAATGGCAACGGGAGTTTCCTGGCCTCCCGTCTCCTGTGTGACGTAGTTTTCCCTTCGCCCAGACTCACAGTTGCCCTGGGCAACAGTCGAGCAGTCAGGGAAGAGAAGCATCTGTAAGTAGGCCCAAAAAAGGACCAAAGGTGACCAGACATCCCATGTAAAACAAGTTAATTCCTATTCCGGACTACCTTCCCGTTTGCGGGATTAGAGACAGCAGGTTTCCCGTCCCTTATTTTGCTGGGACGTCTGGTCACTTACCTAGGTGGACAGGAGTTTAGAGCTCCGAAAATCCCTGTTCTGCCCGAAAGTTGCATTTGACACTTCTGAATGGGGTCATGGCAGAAGGATGGGAATAGCTTGCGCCCCCCTTGCCCCAGGGAGTACCCATTCTGACAGGAGTCGAGAAGTGAGGTGAGTGTCCCTTGGTTCCGAACCGTGGGTCAGATCCGAGCGGGCCCCAGGGCCCTGGGAGACCGAGAGTCCCGGAGGAGAGCAAGGCTCAGAGTAGCTTCCGCTGGAACAAGGTTTTCTTTCCGGGCTGGCCAGGCGGCAGCCCTCCCTCCCTCCGCCCCTTTGAGGCTCCCTGTGGGGCGAGGCCGCTCAACCGGCTCCCCTCGCCTAGCTGCAGCAAGTCGAGACGGGAGGGGCCTGGGTGCGGGCCGCCGGGCGGAGCCCCTAACTCTAGCAAAGTGCAGCTCCTGACCACGCCCCCGCAAATTCTGTTAAGTACTTTCACCCCCTGACCTTTGAGGATGGAGAATTCTGGAACTTGAGGAAATCGTTTTACGTTCCCAGCTGCGAAGGAAAAAGATGGTTACCCACCACCGCGGCAACACCTCTAAGTCTTATTTCCCCACTTCCTGTCTTCAGATTCTGAATTTTCTCCCTTTGTTTCTCTGGTGAGAGTTTGTAAGCACTGACTGCCATTCTGAAACAAAGTATACTGTTCTAATCCTGCAAGTCAACGGTGTATTAAACAATTTAATGTTTGTGAATATTCGTTTCGTGTTAGTTTTACATGACTCTTTACCACAAGTGTCTCACATTTATCTCATATAGTTCCTTCTGTAGGTTTGAGTCAACACCTGTCAGTCATCTTCGTAATACCGGCTTGGATACCTAAAGCTGCGGGGAAAAAGGATCAGGAGAACTTTCAGGTAAACTGAAAATTGTTTATATCCACGCTAGTCCACAACAAGGGTGCACACCTACATTCTTTGCTGAATTTCTTTTTATATTCTTAGTATTCATTCTCTAGCCAAAATGGACTTTTCTTGTTTCTAACAAGATTAATCACTGAAGCACCAACGTTTTGTGATTCTGTATCCATGTCCTAGTAACCTTGGAGATTTGTGTCCAGATTTTCCCCAGCAGGAAGTAATTTCCTCTGAGCTTACCTAGCATTTTTCTGAACCTCTTTTATGACAACCATTGTTTTATATAACAGCTGCTTGTGTTCTTAGCTTCTCTGCCTTGCATGTGTGCTAAGTTGCTTCAGTTGTGTCCAATTCTTTGTGACTGTATGAACTATAGCCGGCCAGGCTCTTCTGTCCAGGCAAAAATACTGGAGTGGACTGCCATGCCCTCCTCCAGGGGATCTTCCCAACCTAGGGATCAGACTCAGATGTCCTGCATTAGCCCACCAGTGCCACCTGGAAAGCCCAGTTTACTCCTAAATAGAATGGTTTGTATCAGATTTATCAGCCTATTATTTTACCCTACACATTATTTTGATAAATACTGAAAGATTGAATATCGGGTGTCTCCTGGATGCCCAGTATGCTTGCCAGCAACTTCAGTTTTAGGGAATTTCGGTTTATCAGAATTTGAGCATAGTTCCTGCTACTCAACACAATTTCTTCCCCCAATATTTTATCAAAGAAATATTCATACATTAAAAGTTTAAAGAATGCAACAAACATTCATATATCTATCACCTAGATCCAACAGTTGTTAACATTGTGCCATATTTATTTCATTTCTTCTCGCACACTTTTTGTCATTGAGACATTTGGAAATAGGTTGCAGATGCCTGTTGTTAAGTAGACATCTCTAAAATTCCCAACATGTATTTCCTAAGAATTCTAAAGTTCTCCTGGAAAACATAATATTATTATCACAATTAAGGAAGTTAACAATTCTATAGTCTTTAGAATCCAGTCTGTATGTACATATGTTTTCCCATTTGACCCAAAAATGTCTTCTATACCTTCTCCTCCTTGCAAAAAAACAAAACTCAAGATCCAGTCATGGTTTATGTACTGTATTTCAGTATTATAACTATTTACCCTTAATCTAAAACAGTCACCCCATTTTTTCTTCACATGTAACATTGTCATTTTGAAAAATTCAGGCCAGGGGTCTTTTTGACCGTCTCCTTTTTCTTATTTCCCGTACATCAGAAGTTGGTCTGGAGGCGTGCTTACATCCAATTTAATGGTTTTTGCCAGACTACTTCAAAGTAAGAAAACTAAAAGTTTTCGTCCTTTTCCAATCATGATTGCTGCTGCTGCTAAGTCACTTCAGTCGTGTCTGACTCTGTGCGACCCCATAGATGGCACCCTGCCAGGCTCCCCCATCCCTGGGATTCTCCAGGAAAGAATACTGGAGTGGGTTGCCATTTCCTTCTCCAATGTGTGAAAGTGAAGTCACTCAGTCATGTCCGACTCCTAGCGACCCCATGGACTGCAGCCTATCAGGCTCCTCCATCCATGGGATTTTCCAGGCAAGAGTACTAGAGTGGGTTGCCATTGCCTTCTCCACCAGTCATGATTAAATCTTCCCAAATGCAGCTACTCTTACCCATACCATGAGCTGCTCATTAAATCCATGCCGGTTCTCAGCATACCACTTTCTATCATGTCCTACAAAGAACAGTTTAGCATTTAATCCTCTTGTCTATGGAGACTGTATTAGTACCATGCACTGGCAGCATAGACTATCTCAGTTCAGTTCAGTCGCTCAGTTGTGTACAACTGTTTGCAACCCTATGGACTGCAGCACACCAAGCTTCCCTGTCCATCACCAACTCCTGGAGCTCGCTCAAACTCATGTCTGTCGAGTCAGTGATGCCATCCAATGTAGAGTGTGTTAGTACCCTGCACTGGCAACATAGACTGTCTACCTTTTGATAAATTGTTGCTGCTACTTTGCCTTCACTTGGAGCTGATGCAATGTCATCTACAGCAGAGTGTACTGATGTCAGCATAGTTTCATGAGTTTCATCTCCTGGCACCCCAAAGACTGTTGATGAAAGGTGTGTGGGCCTTGCAATTCAAATACAGATGAATCTTGATGTTATCAAAGCAGATACTGAGGCAAGTACTGGCCATATGGCTGCATTCCAATTTCTGCAGTATTATTTTTCTCCCTGAAATTCTCCTGCAAGTCTTAATTGGTCCTGGTGTTTTTGTGATGGCTTGTTGGTAGCATTCATCAGAGCCTATTAAAAATTGCAAAATCAAGATTATACTTAGCACTGAGTACACAAAGAACATTCTGTGTTCAGTGGATATACAGATGTCTGTAGAATTTAATTCATGATCACAAGAGGAAAACTCCCAGGACAGCCAAGCTTTTGTACTCCTCCTATCCTAGACTTACAGTTGATCATGAAAGATAAGCAGAAGGAAGAAAATTCTCTGAGAGGGCAGATACTCTTAGATTGATACAGAATATTTTTAGTCTTCGCATTGGAATTTAAGTAATGCACTCCATCAATCACTTTTTTTGTATTCTAGATTCAAGTAAAGCTAAATAATATACTAATTAAGACCACAGATTTTAGAATCAGACCTGGGTTTCAGGAACAGGGATATTCATTAGCTGATGACTTTGAACAGTTTACTCATTCTGTTTATCATCTATTACATAGAAGTGTAAAACCTCAGGCTTGTTGAACAGAGTGAGTCAAACACACATAAAATGCATCAGCATATTGTGTAGCACATGGTGTATAGACAGTGTATGATAGTTATTGGTAACTTCTAAAGCAGTCCAATCTGAATATATTGTTGGCATTAAATATTTATTTATTGAATGAATGAATCTAAGACAGTGGTTCTCCAACTTTAATGTGGGGAACTTAAAAATTAGAGATTCTAATTCAGTGAATCTGGGGAAGGCTCCAGAAAAATCTGTATTGTTAATAATCATCCAGGGGATTTTGATAAGGTGATCCAAGGGTCAGGCTTTCAGAAACACTGAGTAAAGTATCAAACAATTCTTTATTTCCCTTTCTTTGCATTCTATTGAAGTAACTACATATCTCTGATGCTGAGAATATAAAAGATACCTTTTTTTAAAAAAGGCTTAACCCTTTTTTAAAGCGTTAATAGCTAATGTTTTTAGGATCACTTTTAGTACTGGATTTTGAAAAAGCAAAAATTATTAGTAAAAGGCATTTTGCATGAGTAGGACATGTCATTTTCTGCTAACTTAACAGTAGTGTCTGCTACTGGAGAGTAACAGAACCAATGGCATCATCCAAGTTCACTCACGAAGAGCAGTTCCTGTTCTTAGGCCTAGGCACGTTCCAGAAGGTAGACTCTGCACATATTATTCACATGAGTCTGGGTTAATTAGCCAAACTGAACATGTTGCAACATTTTTCTACTAGCAGATGCCAGATAGCAAAACAGAGTAGAATCTACTGTAGTTTCCAACTACATGACACATAATGTTATTTGGCATCGCCACTTGAACATTATCAATCCAAGTTAAGCACTCTGCCAGCACGTGGTCAATCACTTGAGTGAGAGAGAACATTACTACTTTGTATCTGCTGAAAAACACCTTATTTGGGGGCTCCCTCTCACGTTTGTCTCATGCTGGTTTACATTCAGAAGTCTAATATGTGTTTGAAAATTTATCTATCAGTCAACCACACAAGTCTTGCATCAGACAAAAGACAGATTTTTTCATTTTTATTCCTACCGTTCCTCCCATCCCCATCAACAACCTGCAGTAAGCATTCAGACACTGAGCTCTTCCTGTGTGCTAGGGCTGGTTAATGGCTTTGTGTGAATTATGTCATTTAATAAGGCGTCTAAAGTCAGTGCTATTGTAAACTGTATTTTAGAGATAAAACCGAAGTTTAGAAAATTAAATAATTTGTTTAAATGACTAATTTGACTCCAGACCCTTCTCTAAACTGCTACACTGTCTTTATCTCTTTTTACCACCACCCTACCACTATTTACCATCTTTCCGTATCCTTGTTAGGTCATTATATCCACTCCCATAGCTTATACTACTGTGCAGCCGCCTGTCTAGGCCTCCCGTCTTTTTTACCTTCCAAACTCATTGGGTCAGAACCTAATTCATAGTCTTTACCCTTCCCTCCTAGCTTGTCCCTCTTATCTGTCCTCAACTTGAATTGATACCTGCACCATCTACTCAGGCATGTTAGCTTAAAATCTCAGTCATCCTTGATCATTTTCTTATCACCCAAAGTGGTATTGGGGAATGGCAGAGGAGACTTGAATCTCAACTTCTTTTTGTTCTTTAATTGTTTTATTTTTTAAATATAAATTTATTTATTTTAATTGGAGGCTAATTACCTTACAATACTGTATTGGTTTTGCCATACATCAACATGAATCCACCATGAGTGTACACGTGTTCCCCATCCTGAATCCCCCTCCCACCTCCCTCCTTGAATCTCAACTTCTTATATCTTTGAATACCTCAAGTATCTTCTCCTCATACTGATCAGTATTGCTGATTTTGTTCATATCCTCATCATCCTACCTAAACAATAGCTTCCTTACTAATCGTCTTGCCTCTAGTGTCTCTTCTGTTTTTCCTTTTTATCTAGAATGTGTGTCTCCAAAAAAAAAAAAATCATATGTCGTATTTCTACTCAAAGCCATCCAGTAGCTCCCTCCTGTTTATAAAGTTCAAACTCCAAGGCATGCCATTCAAGGCTGAACATGAACTGGCCTCCACCTGGTTGACCCTACCATGATATGTGCACTGTATATACATTGTAATCTAGCCATTCCTCCAAGCTTTTTTTTTCAAATGCTTCTTTCTTTGAGCACATTACACCCTCCCTTTGCTACACAGCCACTTCTTTGGATAGTAAATCCCCATGCATCCTGGAACTAGTTCCAATGTCATGTGTAATAATTATTCCTGAGAGATCACCACTTTCACCTGTACAGAGCCAAGTTATTCATGGTTTTGGTTTCTTAAGGCACAATAGATATGCTTTTATTAAAGTATGTTGCATTGAATTGTAATTGTTTATTTACATGTCTCTTCCCCGATCTCACCTCCTCCAGATTCCTCAAGGAGAAGAACAGGTTCTTATCTACTGTATCTCCCATGTTTAGCTGTGATTGGTACATTATAGACAATTAGTATGTTGTTGAAAGAAAAAAATCTGGATAGGCTAGGTACATAGGATCTAAAACTTCTTAATTTTACATTTATTTTCCACTCTAAAGGAATAATTTCCTTGTCATCAAATAGAGCATACTTTCCTACTCCAATCTTTTTCAAAATTTATTTTATTGAAGTATAGTTGATTTACAGTGTTGTGTTAATTTCTGCCGTACAGCAAAGTGACTCACTTATATATGTATATACATTCTTTTTCATCTTCTTTTCCATTTTGGTTTATCACAGGACACTGAATATAGTTCCCTGTGCTACACAGTAGGACCTTGTTGTTTATCCATCCTTTATGTAATAGTTTGCATCTGGTAACCCCAAACTCCCAGTCTGTCCTCCCCCATCCCACTCCCCCTGGCAAGCACAGGTGTGTTCTGTGTGTGTGTCTGTTTCATAAATAAGTTCATTTGTGTCATACTTTAAATTCCACATATAAGTGATATCATATGGTACTTGTCTTTCTCTTTCTGACTTCACTTAGTATGATCATCTCTAGTTGTGCTCATGTTGATGCAGATAACATTATTTCATCCTTTTTTATGACTGAGTAGTTGTCTATTATGTACACATACCACAACTTCTTTATCCGTTCATCTGTTGATGGTCATTTAGATTGTTTCCATGTCTTGGCTATTGTGAATAGTGCTGCTATGGACATAGGGGTAAATATGCTGAAAATTTTGTCCTTTGCAACTTATCATAAGTTTAAACTTACGATAACAGTTTATATGTCTACCTGGAAATGTGTAAAAGAGTACCTAATTTTTCTGCTAGTTTTTCAAAATCTCTTTGGGGGTTATGCAAGGATAAAATTTGAGGACCACAAATATACATTCTTAAGTTTCAAAAGGACACTCTAGTGCTCTTGTCCAGTCCTACTCCCACAATTTAGTTTGGTTGTAATAGTAAATCTAGGTTGGTCCTCAGACTAAATCACTCTAGAGATTTTTAACTTCTTCAAGTTCTGTGACTAATTTATGCTATCAATATGTGTATAATTGACTTAACTAATCCTGCCTAGACCTACTGCTGCTGCTGCTGCTAAGTCGCTTCAGTCGTGTCCGACTGTGCGACCCCATAGACAGCAGCCCACCAGGATCCCCCGTCCCTGGAATTCTCCAAGCAAGAAGACTGGAGTGGGTTGCCATTTCCTTCTCCAGTGCATGAAAGTGAAAAGTGAAAGTGAAGTCGCTCAGTCATGTCTGACTCCTGGCGACCCCATGGACTGCAGCCTACCAGGCTCCTCAGTCCATGGGATTTTCCAGGCAAGAGTACTGGACTGGGGTGCCATTGCCTAGACCTAAGTGCCTTTCGATTTTCACTCAACTTAGTAAAACAACTTAGTAAAATTTTTCATGACAAAGATTTGGTTTCCCTCTGAGTTCTGCATTAATTTTAGACATCTAGCTCAAATGGCTACAACAGGTTTGCTTCTTTTATCATGATTTGAAATGTATTATCCATCAAAATCATTATTTGTGGGGAAAATTACAAAGTGAAGAAGCTGGGGGAGAAGGAAACAACAGATTCTTTTCTAATTACCCGGACCAAAAACTTCAAAAATTGAGTGACACTGTATTCTCTCAGCATTAAAAGTTTGCATTCTGTTAGTGTAGGAATTTTAACTTTTGCAATTTAATGTTTTGTTTAAAAAACATGCCTTGACAGTCTGTATCATTTTGAAATCTGTCAGAGTACTCCATTGTATGGTTTTTCCATAATTTATTTGACCTATGACATATGCCTGAACGCAGTGTCCTAATGAACATTCATACTCTTTTATGCAAAGAAATAGAGGAAAATAATAGAATGGGAAAGTCTAGAGATCTCTTCAAGAAAATTAGAGATACCAAGGGAACGTTTCATGCAAAGTTGGGCACAATAAAGGACAGAAATGATACGGACCTAACAGAAGCAGAAGATATTAAGAAGAGGTGGCAAGAATACACAGAACTATACAGAAAAGGTCTTCATGACCCAGATTATCACGATGGTGTGATCACTCACCTAGAGCCAGACATCCTGGAATGCGAAGTCAAGTGGGCCTTAGGAAGCATCACTAGAAACAAAGCTGGTGGAGGTGATGGAATTCCAGCTGAGCTATTTCAAGTCCTAAAAGATGATGCTGTGAAACAGCTGCACTCAATATGCCAGCAAATTTGGAAAACTCAGCAGTGACCACAGGACTGGAAAAGGTCAATTTTCATTCCAATCCCAAAGAAAGGCAATGCCAAAGAATGCTCAAACTACTGCACAATTGCATTCATCTCACATGCTAACAAAGTAATGCTCAAAATTCTCCAAGCCAGGCTTCAACAGTATGTGAACTGTGAACTTCCAGATGTTCAAGCTGGATTTAGAAAAGGCAGAGGAGCCAGAGATCAAATTGCCAACATCCGTTGGATCATCAAAAGAGCAAGAGAGTTCCAGAAAAACATCTATTTCTGCTTTATGGACTATGCCAAAGCCTT
>NW_011495018.1:20008722-20009197 GCF_000754665.1 Bison bison bison
CTGTGTGGATCACAACAAACTGTGGAAAATTCTTAAAGAGATGGAAATACCAGACCACCTTACCTGCCTCCTGAGAAATCTGTATGCAGGTCAAGAAGCAACAGTTAGAACTGGACATGGAACAACAGACTGGTTCCAAATCGAGAAAGGAGTATGTCAAGGCTGTATATTGTCACCCTGCTTATTTATATGCAGAGTACATCATGAGAAATGCTGGACTGGATGAAGCACAAGCTGGAATCAAGATTGCCGGGAGAAATATCAATAACCTCAGATATGCAGATAACAGCACACTTATGGCAGAAAGCAAAGAACTAAAGAACCTCTTATTGAAAGGAGAGAGTGAAAAAGTTGGCTTAAAGCTCAACATTCAGAAAACTAAGGTCATGGCATCTGGTCCCATCACTTCATGGGAAATAGATGGGGAAACAATGGAAACAGTGACAGACTTTATTTTGGGGGCTCCAAAATCACT
>NW_011495018.1:20009344-20037379 GCF_000754665.1 Bison bison bison
GCTATGGTTTGTCCAGTAGTCATGTATGGATGTGAGAGTTGGACTATAAAGAAAGCTGAGTGCCGAAGAATTGATGCTTTTGAACTGTGGTGTTGGAGAAGACTCTTGAGAGTCCTTGGACAGCAAGGAGATCCAACCAGTCCATCCTAAAGGAAATCAGTGCTGAATATTCATTGGAAGGACTGATGCTGAAGCTGTAACTCCAGTCCTTTGGCCACCTGATGTGAAGAACTGACTCATTTGAAAAGACCCTGATGCTGGGAAAGATTGAAGGCAGGAGGAGAAGAGGACGACAGAGGATAAGATGGTTGATGGCATCACCGACTCAATGGACATGAGTTTGAGCAAACTCTGAGAGTTGGTGATGGACAGGGAAGCCTCGTGTGCTGTAGTCCACAGGGTCACAAACAGTCAGATGTGACTGAGCGGCTAAACTGAACGCTTTTATCTTTACATACTCATGCTTTGTTTATTTAGGGATCACTACTAGTAGTAGAATGTTTGGGTCAAAGAAAATATACATATTTGGTTTTCGTAGTAGATACTATAAAATACTTAAGGATACTACAAATTATCCCTCTAAAAATGCTGTACTGACAAACCTGCTCACCAATAGGGAGTGCCCATTTCCCTATATGTTCCCTAACTGTGGATACTATCAGGCATTTTGATTTTTTTGCAATCTCAAAAAACATAACACACACGCCCTAAAATAAGACCACAATGATTTTCACTTTATGAGGCCATAATGATTTTCCTATTTAAAGTATAACCACCACAACCCCCAGCACTCCTAAATCCCCTTAAACTATTTTAGTTTCTGTAACACTACCTTCTAATAGCATTGTTACTTGTTTTTCTCCCTATACACTACACTGTAAGCTCCAAAAGAGCAAAGGTTTTTTTCCTCTTTTATTCACTAATGAATGGTTCCTGGCATGTGGTGGACACTCACATATTTATTGAATTGAATGATGTGACACTTGTATAACATACATGAATTTTATCCATAGCTGGTATGTTTCCTTCTTGGGCCTATCTGTCCCTGGTATTACACACGTCTTACCTTACCAATTAGAAAGTACCCTGAAGGGTAGCCACACTCCATAGGGTGCATTACACCAGGCAAAACACCCATGTTTGGCTATTAGCAGGCCACCTGGGGAAGGATAAAAATGCTCCTTCCTACTCTGGGCTCGCTGGGCAGTTGATTATCAAGACACTGTAGGCTTGGCAGTGCCAGCCAACCAACCAATACCTTGCTTATTTTAGCCCTTCCCTTCCTGTTTCTGTCCTGCCAATGCCTAGGGGAACCTCGGAACAAGAATCAGCCCCAGCAAAGTAGACACTCCACCCAGGCAAGTGACGGCACTGATCTTCCTTACACCGGGTCCAACCCACTCCCTACCGGGCCTTTAGCTCCACACCCTTTCCAGTAACAATGGCAGCTTAATCAGAGAACTAAGGTTTCATAGAGCACCAAGCTTCATTGTTTTCTTCAAGCTAGATTTTGGGTATAGAGAAGAGAAAGCAAAAGATAGTGATTAAATTATGAGTATCTAGAGTTGCTATTTAAATCAGCTAAGATTTAAGTATTTGTTCATCCACCATTTTAGCATTTTGGTGATTAAAAAAATTGGTAATATAAAAATTCTTAGATGCTATGCACTCCTTCACATTTGTCAACATTTATAATGTCTGTCCTCCCTTTCAGTAGCATATCATGTCAGATTTGCACCAAATAAAGGCTTAAGGAATATTTTCATTGTTCTACCTTTGAGAGGTAAAGTGTTTCTTATATTCATGCTATTCAGAGATCTGCAATGTTTTTGCCCTTCAACATAACCTGGAAAAAGAAATGATCACTCGTTACCACTGGCAGGCCTAAGTAACAGGAAGGAAAGAATGTGTCAGAAGGAGAAGCAGCAGTGCATTGAGTAAATTGCATTTTTCTCAGATTCTAGGTAGTGTGATGCATTGCTTTATTCCTGGTCCATTCCCTACTTCATCTTCCTTCCCAGACAGAGCAGAATAGGGGTAAGTTTTGATGACCGTTCTGGAAAGCAGATAGAGCTTTCTCAGGAACTTTAGATCTTTCAGAATAGAAATTTGAACAAGAAGGGGAAAAGGCTTGGTGGATGGAGAGTAGGAAACTTTTATTAGGAATGTCAAAATAGTGGTAATGGGAATAAGACCAGCAGCAGCTTCACTTTATTATAACTAATTTGCAGTGGGTGGTAAAGGCAGGCACCAAGCCAGCATCATCACATTATAGATAATAAATCTTTCTTCTGTGGTGGTGTTGTGAAAGATATACAGTAAGTTGCATCAGTGTGGCAAAATATCACAAAATGGGTGGGACTGTCTAGAGAAGCTTCTGTATTTGGAAGGGGATTATGCTAAAAATTACAGTCCAGAACACCTTGAACATACTAATACATAGCATGGCATAAACTAGGATGTAACACTGGAAACATGTCACTAGCCAGAGATGACATATACACTGGGATCTGCATAACAAAATACTCACATGAGGGTATTCACTGGCACTTCAGCATATAGTATTAATATATGTGTATTAGAGGAAAATAGTAAACTGAAAGCACACCTCACTTCTGGTATTCAGAAGCCAGTTTCACCTGTGTGTGTTGCTTCCTTACAAATTGCAGCTGTGTAGCCAGTAACTGATCCTTAAGTTGCTTTTTGTCATTAAAGCAAAGGAATTAAAGCAGAAATCGGTTGTTAGCTACTGAAAGAAGTGTGAATGTTAGGCAGTATTTGCATAGTACTGCCTCCTTTCCCTAACAGCCTGGCATAGGCCACCTCCCAAACTGTCTTGTCTTTTATCATCATCTACCACTCAGGAGATGCTATCAGCTGCACATAAATCCTTTTGTTTTCCCTCAGCTACACAGATACCTGCTAACTGCTAAGTCACTTCAGTTGTGTCCGACTCTGTGTGACCCCATAGACGGCAGCCCACCAGGCTCCCCCGTCCCTGGTATTCTCCAGGCAAGAACACTGGAGTGGGTTGCCATTTCCTTCTCCAATGCGTGAAAGTGAAAGGTGAAAGTCAAGTCGCTCAGTCGTGTCCGACTCTTCGCGACCCCATAGACTGCAGCCTACCAGGCTCCTCCGCCCATGGGATTTTCCAGGCAAGAGTACTGGACTGGGGTGACACAGATACCTACTAGATGATTAATTATCTTTGCTTGAAAAACTTAAGCCCTACCAATTTTCACTAAGAGGGGAAAAATTTGGAACATGCAGCCTTCCAGTTAACACCACCACTGATGAACAAAAGTTGACAAAGTCTGCATGCTTACATGAACTATCTCAACCTTGTTTCAGTGGAAAGACTCACAGGTAATTAAAAGAAAAATTATGCAACGATAGGATAGTTCATTTTCTATACACATTGTGATTTTACTTCTTAAACTACAATGGAAATCTCTCAAGAAATATGCTTTGGGAATTCATTCTTGAATAATATTTGTTTTCTCATTGAAGGACGAGACTGTATCCAACATTTCAGATATGGCAGAAACGAAGTCGATGTTCCGGGAAGTTCTTCCAAAACAAGGTATCTAAATCACAGATGCTTTGGTCATAGAATATTATTGTTTGCTGCTTTAGTCGTTTAGTTGTGTCTGAGTCTCTTGCAACCCCATGGACTGTAGCCTGCCAAGCTTCTCTGTCCATGGGATTTTCCAAGCAAGAATACTAGAGTGGGTTGCCATTTCCTTCTCCAATATTATACATATAACAGTGTCATAAAGCAGACTCAATAGCTAGACATCTTGTAACCATTTTGTGTTATATAGATGCCACAGATACTCTCCACTTTCACTATGCTTTTGTCATGAGTAGTTTGTAAAGGAGTAATCCATTGCTTTTTTGCCCCCAGTAAAAGGATGTAAGATGATGGTTTGTTTCTTAAATGTAGAAATCCTATTATTCTCAAGATTGGTGATAACAAGAAGAAATTTAGTGACAAAAATAGCACCATAATTTACCATAATACTAAGGTCCGAAAGTGAGGGAAAAGGAACCTGTATCAAACAATGTAACAAAAGCTGAAGGTTTAAGGTAAACATTCAGTAATTTGAATATTCATGTTAATACCATATCTTACTAGGTACTTGATTTCCCATTTAATTGAAGTATATAGTTGGTTTACAACTATACAAGTGTATAGCAAGTTTTATATACAAGTTATACATACATATTTAATTACCTTGTTTTTTTTCAGATTCTTTTCTCGTAGGTTATTACAAAATACTGACTATAGTTCCAGGTTGTATATAGTAGATTCCTGTAGGTCCTTTTTGTTTATATGTTCTATATATAGTGGTGTGTGTGTGCTGATCCCAAACTCCTGTTATCCCTTCTCCACCTTTTCCTTTTGGTAACTAAGTTTGTTTTCTATGTCTTTTTGGTCTGTTTCTGTTCTATATTTAAAAGTTCGTATTTTTTTTTTTAGATTCCACATATAAACGATATCTTTGTCTGACTTCCTCCTCTTAGTATGGTCCATCCATGTTGCTGCAAACGGCATTATTTCAGTCTTCTTCATGTTAATACTCCACACACACAGTCTTGTTTATCCATCTGTAAGTGGACATTTAGGGTGCCTGCATATGTTCATTAGAGAAGGAAATGGCAACCCACTCCAGTGTTCTTGCCTGGTGAATCCCAGGGACGGGGGAGCCTGGTGGGCTGCTGTCTATGGGGTCACACAGAGTCGGACATGACTGAAGCGACGCAGCAGCAGCATGTGTTAGCTATTGTAAATAGTGCTGCAATGAACACTGGGGTGCCTTTCTTTTTTCAAATTGCAGTTTGCTTCAGACACATGCCTAGGAGTGGGATTGCAGAACCATGTGGTTAACTCTATTTTTAGTTCCTTAGGGAACCTCCATACTGTCCTCCATAGTGGCTGCACAAATTTGCATTCCCACCAAGTGTAGGTGGGAATGTATGTATAACTTGTATATAAAATTTGCTGTACACTTGTATAGTTGCTTCCATGGTGGCTCAGCTGGGAAAGAATTCGCCTGCAATGTGGGAGACCTGGGTTCCATCCCTGGATTGGAACGATCCCCTGGAGAAGGGAAAGGCTACGCACTACAGTATTCTGGCCTGGAGAATTCCATGGACTGTGTAGTCCATGGGGTTGCAGAGTTGGACACTACTGAGCAACTTTCAACAGTGTAGGAGGGTTCTCTTTTCTCCACACCCTCTCCAGCTTTTATTTGTAGATATTTTGATGGTGGCCATTCTGATTGGTGTGAGGTGATACCTCATTGTAGTTTTGTTTCTCTCGAATTAGCTTCTTGTGTTTTTTGGCCATCTTTTTAGAGAAATGTTTATTTAGATCTGCCCATTTTTTGATTGGGTTTTTATATTGAGCTGTATTAGCTATTGGTGTATTTTGAAAATTAATCACTTTTTAGTCACATCATTTGCAAACATCTTCTCCCATTCTATAGGTTGTTCGTTTTATGGTTTCCTTTGCTGTGCAAAAGCTTTTGAGTTTAATTAGGTCCCATTTGTGTATTTTTGTTATTTCTATTACTCTAGGAAGTGTATTCCTCTGCTGTCTCATTTTCTCTTAATTTCTTTTTTATGTATATGGAAGGTTATTTATGTTCCTTGACCTTGGAGAAGTGACCCTCTGTAGGGGATGTCCTGTGTGTCCCACCCAGCCTTACACTCTCGTCACCTAGCAGTCCAGGGACCAGCTAGTCCCAGGGAAGGTTCTGATCTGTTTGTGAACTCAGTTCCCAGGCTGCTGGATGCTAGTTTTCTTGCTTCTGGAGTCTACCCCCTGGTGGTTGAGCCTGGTCCAGAGGCTTGAGCAGGCTTCCTGGTGGAAATGGCCTATGCTTGGCAACACTGTTGGGTAGAGCTCAGCCTTGGTTCTCTGACGGGCAGTGGTAGTGCCATATCAAGGGACGTGACCAGAGGTGGCTGTGGGCTCAGGAAGTGTTTAAGCAGTCTGATGGCGGGGAGGGGATGTTCCTGCTTTGTTGTTTGGCCTCAGGGGTCCCAGCACTGGAGCCTACGGGCTGTTGGGTGGCATCAGGTCTTGGTGCCAAATGGCAGCCTCTAGGAGAGCTCATGCCAATGAGCGTTCCCTAATGTCTCCACTACCAGTGTCCTTGTCCTCACAGTGAGCCAGTCACCCCACACCTCCCCAAAAGCCTCTTAAGACCAGCAGGTATGACCCACGGTCCTATGAAGTCAGTGCACTTTTGCCCTGGGTCCCAGTGCACGCACGCCCGTGTGTGTCCTCCAGGAGTGGAGCTGCTGTTTCCCCCAGTCCTGTGGCAGTCCTGCACTCAAGCCCCACTGGACTACAAAGCCAAGTGCTCTGGGGGCTCTTCCTCCTGATGCCAGACCCCCAGGCTGGGGAGCCTGATGTGGGACTCAGTCCTACGGGAGAACTTCTGCAATATAATTGTTCTCCAGTTTGTGGGTCCCACCTGGGGGGTATGGGGTTTGATTATATTGTGAGTGTGCCCTTCCTACCATCGTGTTGGGTTTCTTCATGTCTTTGGATGTATCAACAGAATATCTTTTTTGGTAGGTTTGCGTCTTTTTTATTGAGGGTTGGTCAGCATTCAGTTGTGACTCTGGTGGGCTTCTACCCTGCCATCTTGTCCCCCTAAGTATTTTTATGTATGTTGTATTTCCTTCCATTTTTTTTGTTTGTTTGTTTGAAATTCAACATCTGACACAAGAAGTTGTGTCCCACGGCAACTTATAATTTTAGGTTGAAAATTCAAAACCTTTCTCATGAACTTCCTAGTATTAAATGATGCTTTTATATTTTTATATTAAAGATATGTTACAAGGATAACTGTAAGAACAAGAGATTTTAAATGACAATGTATTAAATTTTTAAACTGCAAATCCAAACTACCAAACAGCTGTATTTATCTCACTCTGATTTTTATTTCTTTTTAAACTTAGGGCAGTTGTATGTAGAAGATATAACCACAATGGTGCTATGTAAACCCAAACTTTTACCATTAAAATCTCTGACTCTGGAAAAACTGGAGAAAATGCAGCAAGCAGCACAGGATACAATTCACCAACAGGAAATGACAGAAAAGGAACAGAAAATAACTCACTGAACAACGGCAAGTAACTCACTGAATGATAACTAGCACTTCTACAGAACACCCTACACCTTTCTATTAACAAGAGCTGAAAATAATCTGCATCTGTATGCTGAAAACAGTATGTATTAATAAAAGATAGTATCCCTATAAAAAAAAACCAGATTACTAAAATTTGGATTGTGAATTTAAACACTGGTTTGTATTGAATATAAGCAATTTTAAAACTTTGAACCCAGATTTTATTTTTAACCCAGGCTTTTCAAACTACAAATTACTGTTCACCATTCCTATCAGTTTTCTAGATAACATTCTTAGTTACGCACAGTGAGTAAATGCAACTTCTTTTACAGTCATCCTGTACATGGTTTTAAAAACTGAACTAAGCTTTTTAATTATACTGACTTTAAGGACTTACCTTGCCACCTTTGTCTTCCAGGTATCAAAACATAAAACCCTAAAAATGGAAATTAATAAGGACTTGAAAGAGCCCATGAAGTAAAATGAACATAAATTTGGAAGTTTTATTTCTAAAAGACTGTAGCTAGACCTGTAATGGGTATATTCCTAGGAAAACCTTTGTAAATTCTGAATATAATTCTTGGTTGGTTTGCTACAGTTGCTAATAGACAATTTAAATTAGTATGGACCTTTAGGCCTCGCTGAGTAATTAGGCTCTGCAAAAGAGGTTAGAAATGTGAACTTCCCTTAGATTACTGTTATCAGTAACTACTATTTTCTCATACACTGACTAAATGTAAAACTTTTGAGTCTTTGAAGAATAATTTTTCTAACTACAAGCACTACTTGGTAATAGAACTTAATGATGAAAGGTATATACTTTTAGAAATTTCATTAAGTTCTAGATAAGATAAAAAACAAGGAAGTGTGCAAGTATTTCCCAAGTATAATATTAAAATAATTTATTTACTACTGTACTCTTATTTTAAAAGTTTGCCAGGAGCAAAGTTTAACTGGGTTCAAATATGCTCTTTTATATGATTTAAAATTTGCTGTGGGAAATAAATTTTTTAAAAGATCTAAAATAAATGCACTCCAAATAAAGAATCAACACTGCTTCACATGTTTTATTTTGTCATACATTCTTCTAGAACTGGGTTCATTTTTCCAGTTTTGTAGAAAAATAGATGTTCCAGCCACCATTTACTTAACTGTCTAGTCTTTAAGACCAAGCAATATGTTTTCTGGAAAGATGAATAAGTCTCACAACTAGCTCATTTTTTAAAAATTCTTTAAAACAAAGAAATAACTTTTTTTTTTTTTTAACTCCCAAAGCACAGTATTTCAACAGCAGCAGCCAACATGGGGTTTTAGCAGCTTAACTTGACCCCCTAAATAAAGCTTTGTATAAACCAGTGATTTTACTACAAAAACACTGTCCTTGAAAGAAAGGAGTGGCAGTCAGACATCAATGCAAAACTTGGAATGATTAGGTCATAAACATGGCACTTACAAAAGGTAGCTTATGAGAATATCCCACTTAAGAAGTGGTTGCTTTTCTGTCCCTCCTTTACACCCTCAAATTAAAAAACAGAGAAAAGAAAGAAAAAGAAAAAAAACACTTCCTTTAAAAATTTCAGACATGCCTTGTACCCAAAACAAGTGCTTTAAAAAAAAAAGAAAAAAACCTGTGCTAACAACTCTTACAATTCAGATATATTTTTTATAACATCTAAGACTGCAAGAGTTCTTTATTCAGTAGCTCTCTGGTTTAAGACGACCTCCATCTCCTTCACTTACAAAACGTTTTCTACCCCTGTAATGAAAAGAACAAAAACATGTAAACAGATACAAATTTTGACTACAGTCAATTAAAATAATTAAAAACTTTATCTTTTTTGTCATTAACTTTTGAATAGTTTGTCATTTAAATTTTAAAAAGTCAGCATGCCTAAGTCTTTTGAAAAGACCTTACTGGTTACATACCCTAGAACATACCAAATGAACTACTTAATCTGAGCATTTTTTAGTTAAACAAAAGCTGAATTATTGAAATAAGTTCACTGTTCAAATGAAGTCATGTAAGAAAAAAAAATACAAATATGGCAAACATTTTGCTGTTTGGAAATTTAATACAAACACACGCCAAAATTATTGCGAGTTCGGTTCCAGACTGCCTCAATAAAGCGAATCACGTGAGTTTTTTGGTTTCCCACTGCATATAATGTTTACATAAATCTGTGGCCTATTAAGTGTGCAATATCATTATGTCTAAAACCCCAATGTACATATAATAATTTAAAAATACTTTATTGAGGAAAAATGCTAACCATCATCCAAACTTTTAACAAGTCTAATCTTTTTGCAAGTTGAGGGTTAGAAATACTCTGAGAACTACCAAACTGTGACACGCAGACATAAAGTGAGCAAATGCCGCTGGAAAAATGGCACCAACTGACTGGCCTGAGGCAGAGTTACCACAAACCTTCAATCTGTAAAAAATGCAGTATCTGTAAAGCACAATAAAATGAGACATGCCTGTATTTATTTCTACTATGTTATTAATATTATTTGAAAGCTAAACATTGAACCAAATAGGAAATACCAACATGATTGGGAACTATGAAAACTAAAGCTACAGAACCTATAAAATATCTATGTTTTAAAATGGTTTTTAATTTTTTCTCAGATACAGAAAAGCCATAACCTGAATGTGGAAAAACAGAGTCAATTTAATTCCTGTATATACCCCATTTTGAACTTTATGCCATTTCAAACTCAAGATGCCTTCCTCTACAGCTACATGTAGTAACAACAGCTCAAGAGGAACAGTCACAGCAGCTGAAAGCAGTAAGTGCTCAACAGAGCTTGGGCAGAATTGGTCCTTATTTCTTCTCTGACCCTAGACCAATATGCACAGGCATTCAAGGTCACACACAAATGTGCACTTTGCCCAAATAAGCAAAAAAAGAGAGGATAAAAAGTTAAAGTTGTATGGAATTCACAGAAAGTTTAGACATCTCTCCAAATGATCCTTGAAAGTAAGGCCATAATAGAAATCACTAGTTAAGACTTTTGAAGAGAGGCTGAAAAACTTTTTAAAAAAGTGAAAGTGAAGTTGCTCAGTTGTGTCCAACTCTTTGCAACCCCATGGACTGCAGCCTACCAGGCTCCTCTGTCCATGCGATTTTCCAGGCAAGAATACTGGAATGGGTTGCCATTTTCCTCTCCAGGGGATCTTCCCAACCCAGGGATCGAACCCGGGCCTCTTGCACTGCAGGCAGACACTTTCCCATCTGAGCTATCAAAGGACAGTGCCAAAGTGTTGACTCCTTTTCATATTAAGGGGTATTTATGAAAGGGGTATGTATTGCAGCTATATTTTCCTGAACATAAAGGCTTCATACTATAATATTAGGAGATCAAGGGTGGAAATGAAGCAGCAAGTAGCAAAAAGCCTTGCCAAAGTTGACAGTTTATACTGATGTACACCACTTTGCACATTAGTACATAAAGGATGCCATCACCAAGTAGAAATACACATTTTCAGACATTTTTATCAAAGCCATTAAAAAGTATCTCCACCATTATCTTGTCCTTCTCTCTTAATGGCTTCTGAACTTTGTAAGCAAAGGACAACCTTAAGTATTTTTTGAGATTTCTCACAATGCACTTACATAAAAGTATGCAAAGTTTGAAATTTCTTCAGAAAAAAATTACAAAAACTTAAAATATACATAAAGGAGACCACACAATAAGTTTCTTCTTTGTTTTAGTCGCTTTATGTCCAACTTGCAACCCCATGGACTGTAGCCTCCCAGATTCCTCTGTCCATGGGATATCCCAGGCAAGAATACTGGAGTGGGTAGTCATTCCCTTCTCCAGGGGATGTTCCTGACCAAGGATCGAACCTGTGTCTCCTGCATTGCAGGAGATTCTTTACCACTGAGCCACCTGGGAAGCCCAAACAAGAAGTTTAGCTGTTACTAAACTTTTATATCTATTACAATATAAACTTAAGCTTTAACAATAACAAAAAATCCATCAACTCCTAAAGAGTGTGATCCTACTAGCACATATACCTCCAAAGAATCACACACACACACACACACACACTTTCTAGAGAAGTAAAATGCAATCAGCCCCAATTCTCCATTCTGTGAAGGATCAAAAGGAACCTACATACAGAATAGGAATGAGCTGCTGCTGCTGCTGCTGCTGCTGCTGCTGCTACTGCTAAATCACTTCAGTCGTGTCCGACTCTGTGTGATCCCACAGACGGCAGCCACCAGGCTCCCCCGTCCCTGGGATTCTCCAGGCAAGAACATTGGAGTGGGTTGCCATTTCCTTCTCCAATGCATGAAAGTGAAAAGTGAAAGTGAAGTCGCTCAGTCGTGTCCAACTCTTCGTGACCCCGTGGACTGCAGCCTACCAGGCTCCTCCATCCATGGGATTTTCCAGGCAAAGTACTGGAGTGGGGTGCCATTGCCTTCTCCAATAGGAATGAGCATAGACCTTTAAAGCCGGAAAAAGTCTGGATCCATCCTTGGCTTTTACTATGTGTAACCTTAGAAAAGGTACATTACACTGTCATAAGCCTCAATTTTTTTCATCTTACTGATTAATATCTACTCTGAAATAATCTACTCAGAACAGAGTAAGACACATTTTGTTCCACAAAATTAGCTTCTTTCCAGTGAACTGGGGCTTCATGAGATAGTCCTGTACAGATTTACAAGAGAAAAAGCTTCATGCTTGCTTCTCCATAGACTCAGATGATTTTCCACTAGTGAGTAACTAAAGGGAAGATACTATTATTTTTCAGACAGAATGACAGAAAATTAGCTTAACCTTAAGTACCTCAGTCAGTATTTGATGTTGAGAAAGTAAATAAAGTACCTTGAAGGACAAAGATCTCTGAGTTGTTTGGAAATTATTCCAGCCTGAAAACAATCTTCCACAAATCGCTCAAGCACAGAGTATGAATGTGGGACATCCAGATTAATGTCCGGAATTTCATTGTAAATTCTCTCATAACCCTAGAACAATGAAGTTATATACAGAAGTGTTAGCCCATATAAAATACATAATGCATGTAACCCATCACTGTTATCAAGCTATATTTAAGTCCAAGTGGTCATATTAATTAGACTGAAGTCAGATCTGAACCTTGAAAAGTACAGAGAGTTAAGTACATTTGTTACAGAATATTTAAAACTGTTCTCTCAAAAGAGCTTCCAGTAGACAATGGACACTGGATACATTTCTCCATCTACTGTAATACATTTACTACATTTTAAAAAAATAAAAGGCAAATAAGAACCTTACCAACATTTTAATAACAATGCATACAATAAAATAGGAATAAATCAAGTACTTTTGTTACAAGTTTGTTTCTCTCTGCTGCTGCTGCTAAGTCGCTTCAGTGGTGTCCAACTCTTGTGCGACCCCATAGATGGCAGCCCACCAGGCTCCCCCTTCCCTGGGATTCTCCAGGCAAGAACACTGGAGTGGGTTACCATTTCCTTCTCCAGTGCATGAAAGTGAAAAGTGAAAGTGAAGTCGCTCAATCGTGTCTGACTCTTAGATATAACCAAATTATCATATCTTAGAACTCTTGAGGAAGAACATACACACACACATTTTTAAAATTTAGATTAAAAAAAAGCTGACGTATTTACAACTTCCCAGGAAACGGCTGTAAGAGGTTCAAAACTAAACAGTACCATTAAAAAATATAGAAAAAGGCATAACATTACCAAATAAACCAGAAAGAAAGTTTCATTGACACTTCAGTCTGTATTCAAGCATACAAAATTTAAGATATCAGCCTAAACATGGTTCAAAATGTTATACTTACTCTTTTCATTTGGTCTAGAGTAATGGTGGAAGATTTCCAAAGAGATTTTAATAAATCCAAAATCATCTTAAATGTACTTTCTCCAGTTGACTCTAAAACCATTACAATGGCCTAAAAATTGAATAAATGATTGAATTATTGCTCATTTTCATATAAGAAACTGCTCCTAAAATCTATCAGATCTCTTTTCTCTAATATGTAACCATTAAAAATTATAGAACTCTCCCTTAATATTGTAATTTTTTAAAAATGTGTATTATTAAAGAAGCATTAAGTCTCTGTGGTGCAAAAAGGAACACAATAATTCTCTTTGGAATGCCAAAGTAATCTTACTTCATATACAAGCTCGTGGTGAAAATGAGGTACTTCCAGTTCCTTAAGGCAATGTTCAGCTTCAGACATGTCTCCAGAGAGTAAATACTCTTTCAGCAGCATATCAATCTATCAGATTTAAGAATTGAGATGTTAGTTCTGGATTTTTGAAAACTTCTGCTTTGCCTGAAGATTTACCCTCATCTCAATATATTACATAGTAAATAAGTATAAGTAGGTCACAAACAGTTGTCTAGTAGTCTTGACATAACAGAATTTTTTCACAACTGAAAAGCAAATCATAAAGGGAATAATGCAGTGTTCTGGTGTGCTTTGATAATCACTGAGACTGACGAGTAGACGTGTGTATGGCCTGAGCTGTGGTCATGCTTCAACGCTCCCTGTGAAAAAAGAAGTCACTTTAAATACCACTAGAGGGCACTAACTGAAGTCTCAAAATGACTTTTTAAAGTGGCACAAACTTATTTCCACCAGGATAACCGGAATACTGCAGTGGGAGCCAAAAAATGAGAGATAATAGGGCTTTACTAGACAGAGCAAAGATTCTCTAAATACTGTTCTCTTTCCTCTAAAACTGAAGTTTTGAGGCCCATTTAAAACGTTTGTTAGCAATTCTGCTTCCAGTTACGGCTAAGGAGGTCAAGTCCTGACTCTGTTTAAAGTCACACAAGAATACCTATGGCTCCAGAAAAAAAGAAAGAGGATAGTTTTTCAGCACAAGAACTTCAACTAGGAATGTTCTCCCCTATACACTGCCTGTTAAAATCATCTGCACTTAGCAGACACTCAAATGAATGTTAGCTGACTGAATAAAACAATCTTATTTACATATCTTCTACTTCCAAATTCTACAACATATTTCCATAAAAAATAAAATCTGATCAACAGAATACAGATTGATGAATAATTCCTATTATGCTCTAGGAAAATAAATATTTAAAGCATGGAACTTTTAACTTTGTTATATAAAGTATTTAAATGTTTCTCATTTGGTTCCATGCATTTTTGAGAATGATAAATACACGTATATATTTCTAAAAGTCCTCTCTGTCCAACTCATCCTTCCATATAAAATAAATGAATATCCAAATACTGTCAACCTCAAACTCATATATTGGTAGTTTTATTTCAGCTTTTATGTTGACTAATTTTTGTTGAGATAATTCACGTACCATTAAATAGTTTGGCAGTTTCTCAAAATATTAACTTTGACAAGCATTATCATCCGAGCAATGTTGTCTTTCAGTCCATAAACATGGGATATTTTTCTACTTATTTAAACCTTAGTTCTTTGAACAGTGTTTTATCATTTTTAGTGCAGAAGACTTGCACTTCTTTTGTTAAATTTATTCCTTTATATTTAATTTTTATGCTATTATCAATGTAATTGTTTAATTTCATTTCAAATCATTCACTCATTGCTAGCATACAGATGATCTACAATTAAATTCTGTATGCAGATCTTATATCCTGCAACCACAGTGAATTCTTTTATAACAGTTTGGTGTTTTTGTTTTCTTGAGGATTCACTTGGATTTTCTGTATACAGATGATGTCATCTGGGAATATAGAAAGTTTTACTTCTTTCACATGAAAAGACTACACTCAAAAATAAAAATCACATGTACTATATAAATCTTCTAATTTTCTTTAAAATCCTCAAAGAAGAAGAGTAAAACATTTTTGGTTTCTTAATATAGAATATCATTTTGCTGCCAGGAAAAAAATCCATAGAGAGTAATCTGGTATTAATGCAAAAATCAATTACTTTTTCTTTTAAAGTATGTATTTGTTGCTGTTCAGTCGCTCAGTCATGTCTTGACGCTTTGCAACTCCATGGACTGCAGCACGCCAAGCTTCCCTGTCCTTCACCATCTCCCAGAGCTTGCTCAAACTCATGTCCATTGAGTTGGTGATGCCATCCAACCATCTTGTCCTCTCTCGTTCCTTTCTGTTCCTGCCTTCAGTCTTTCTCAGCATCAGGGTCTTTTTCAGTGAGTCAGCTCTTCACATCAAGTATTGGAGCTTCAGCATCAGTACTTCCAATGAATATTCAGGACTGATTTCCTTTAGGATGGACTGGTTTGAACTCCTTGCAGTCCAAGGGACTCTCAAGAGTGTTCTCCAACACCACAGTTCAAAAGCATCAATTCTTCAGCGCTCAGCTTTCTTTATGGTCCAACTCTCACAGTAGTGAACTTCCTTACAAAAATTCTACCACTCTGATCTACTCTAGTGTTCATAATGCATAACAAAATCTGAGACCATCCAGTTTCAAACTGGTTATAAAAATGGACATTTAGTAAATAACTACAAAATAGAAACTCTTACTTCAACAGTTTGAAAGTTTTTAAATACCAAGAAAAAGACTAGGTATTCCGCTAAGGTTCCCACATAGCTTTCTTCATGAAAGCCACTTTAACTTAACACAATCTTAAAGTCAGGGAAACAGTAAAAATTTAATTGATTATATGGTCGTGGTATAATTTATAGCAAAAGGGCACAAAGCCATATATATAAGGATTATTCAATTTTTCACTTGCAGGACTGAACTTAATTTTTGTCCATAAAAGCTAGAGGGCATGTTTATTTTCCTAAAGAATACATATAAATTAAAGACAATACCCCATAGTTACCTCTTTAACAAGGTGATTAACAGACTGCTGCCCACCTCCAGAGCCCCAAACACTGTCTTTGCGCTTTCCACCTTTAGACATACTCAAAAGCACAGTAGCCTTGTCCAGAGCAGCTCTAAACAAAAACAGTTAATTTTGACATATGAACACTGTTGAGATTGACTAAATTATGGATAAAGTCCGGGGAAGAGGTAGGGCTATATACACTAAAAGCTTTTGCATTATAACATAAAAGCAACCTAAAGTTAAGAAGTCTCTTAAACTATTTTTCAAAATAAAAAGCTGGAGGAAAAAGGTTGCTTTTCATATTAATATTCTCTCACACACTTATTTCCATTTCCCAGTCAACAGAACTCTAATGTTATTACAAAATAATTGATCTACACTGAGAAGGAACATTTCACCTAAAATGAATTTCTGTATATATTCATACTTTCCCACCAAGGCAACCATTACACTATGACCTGAAATAGTTCCAGAAAATTAGTATCTATACCTATGAAAACCTAAGACATGGCTAAGTCCAAATCTAAGTTCTAGGAAGTTATGAAAAATTATAGAGCATAATTCCCAAATAACACATTTAGCTTATAGTTATGCTAAAGAACAAAAGTAAGAAACATTATTTCCTAAGATTTCCATAGCAAATAAATATAAAATTGAAAATATGGCTCTTTTGTTAATGTTGTCCATCTTATTAGAAGATTAAATAATTACAGAATATTAAAACCTGAAGGGACCTTAAAGAACATTCTAAGTCCCATCCTTTCCTTTTATAAATATGGAAACTGAGGCAGAAAGAAAAGTAGCTTGACATAAAGGTAGGTAATAGTTTAGCTAAAACTCTGCATATAATATAGATGCAGAAATATATAATGCAGAACTTCTGCATTATAATACTATCTTCTTTCTGTTCTATTGTATCAAGAAACTCTCAATTTTAATTACACATAAATGACAAATAGATATCCACAATATCTGATTAATTCCAGTGTCATTTCAACAGAATCCTGCAGAACTTTCCCCTATTTTGAAAGTTCTAAGTAGAAAAATTAATTTACTTACCTAGCCTGTACACAATCTACAGTTCCTTTGTAACTGTCAATATAGGTATTACATAATATTCCATCTCCAACAGCTCTAGCAATAAACTGGCCCACCAACTATAATAAGGGGGGAAAAAAAGAGCCATATAGAAAATCTAAAACCTTTATAGGACACAATTTCTAAATACATAAATGATGAAGACTGGTTGAACTACACAGTCAATACCTAAGACATGCTGGAATATTCAGAAAACATCATTTAGCACCTACTAGTTATGCTTGGCATACACTCCCCACATCTTAACCTTCAATTTAAGTGCTGTGAGGCATAAAACATCTGTTTTCCTCACTACTGAATCCCCGACCTTGCACACTGCCTGAAGCATAGCATACATGATCAAAAATATTTGCCAAGTCAATGACTTAACAGTCAAGAGAAACCACTCTTCTGGGGGGAAAAAAAACTTGGACTATGGTCTCTCAAAAACCTGTTTGAATAAGAGAGTTTATCTGAGGGGGTAAAAGTGTGTAGAAATATTTACATGAAAGCATGTTCACAGCATTATTTCTTATAACACTGGAAACAACTGAGTGTCTAAAAGTAATTTTGGGTTAAACGGTATATATGTAAGATGGGTACACTATATGGACAAATATGTTAACCGCATTTTTATGAGTATAAGAAAAATCAAGTTTACAAAGTAGCATATACACCATGATTCCACTTTTTATTAAAACCAAAAAGGTAAGGATATATAAAAATTATACATTGACATATATCCACAAAAAGTAGAATGGAAGATTTAATACCAAAATGCTAACAGTTAACAGTGGCTATTTTTGCTCGCCTTTCTTTCTTTTGGCTTTTCCTTATTTTCCAAAATTTCTATAATGACTATTGTGTACAGTTTCTTTTTTTAAGTATTGGTACTGGTATAAAAAAAAAGTTCATGTTTGAATCACAGTTCAATACTAGCACAGACTACTTACTGTCTGTCACAGGAAAGAAAACAGAAACAGCATTTAAGTTAACCTACCTATACTCTATTCCTAAATTAATGTTTAAGTAAAGTGCTCCTACCTTGCTTTAAAACTTTGGTCAGGTAAATACCAACGATTTCACACGTTTTCAATTTCAAACCAGAAAGTCATATTATAGTGTCAGCATGTATTAAATCTAATAAAAGTAAAAGGCTTTGAGGACAGAATCTAAACAAAAGCATACATAAGTCATGAATTTTCTAATTATCTCCCTACAAAGCTAATAAAGGGAACAATCTTATTTATGATTATTTTCATAACATTAGTGAAGCAAACTCAATCCTCAATTACAACAATCTACATTTTTAAAAGATCCTAGGTCATGAAACAGCTCAAGTACATGTAATAAAGAATATAGAGACAGCAAAAAAAAAAAAATAATGACCAAAAAACTAGAGACCATGGTGGAGAAAGTAGGATATAAAATTACAGTGATGAGAACTACACTGGGGGAATGGAAAGAGCTAAGGAAAAATACATTAAAATATTAGAGCACTATTGTTGTGTGATAGGGAATATGGGCCAGTTTTTCCCTCTTTCGTCTAATAAAACTTCCTAGGAGCAGGTATTAGTTCTTTAAATCCAAGCAAAGCAGACAGAGAATGAACAAAAAGAAGAATGAACACAAAGAAGAATTTTACAAACCTGTGGTGCTCTAGGAGTATCCAGTGCTAATTCAGGTAGGTCTTTCAACAATTTATCAAATGATTTTTCTACATCATTTGTGCTCATTACTGTCCCACAAAGATCGGAAAGAAGCTTAGACGTCATTTCTCTGTGACTGGCTTTTCCCTCCAATGCCAAGGACACTGCCAACACTGGTACTCCACTTTTCATTTCTCCAAGATTTAAATCTCTTAGCATTTCCTACTCCAAAAAAAAAAAAAAAAGAAGAAGTATGTCACTGCCTATAGTTTAATTTTGGAAAAAAAATCAAAACTTTATCCATGTATCCTCTCTCCTTGTTTCGAAATAATCAGAGAAGCAGTCATATTTGGGGGAATAAGTTTTTATTACTTAATTCAAAAAACCAACTCTTTTGAGGAGGTATTATCATATTCACCCTATCCCAAGCACAGAAAAATGGAAGTATTTGCTGAAGATTCCCAGAAGAGTGACCAAGTATGAAGCAGAATATAGGCAGTATGACCAAAGAAGCTACGTTGTAACTCAGTTACATACAGTGATGACTAATAACAAGGATACCAGTTAGGTTACTCAGAGTAACCAGTTAGTTACTGATACTTACTCTGAGTGACCTAACTGGTGTCCTTGTTAATAGTCTCTCCCTACTCCATTTCATCTTCCTGGGCTGCACCTGAACAATTCATTGACTTTAAACATGACACTCCTTCCTGGAAAACTCCTTCCAGGACTACTCCTTCCCGGAAAACCTGCTTCGACCATCTTAGCCTGGCAAATGCCTAACTATCCTCAGATGGTTCCAGATAATCTATCACCCTCCATCTTATGCTTCCATAACACTCACCTCACAGTACTACTCAGTTAATAAACTGAGTATACTGCTGGTCCCATGCTACGTAGGTAACAAGATTTCAAGTCCCTACCCTCATGGGACTTTGGTAAACTTTTCCTCTATAACATTCTAATAATCTGTGCATGTATCATTTCCTTCACTTAACTGAGCTTCAAAAGGGCAGGAATCACCATTATAAATAACTCCACATGGTATCCACTGATCAAATATTTGTTTTATATTCAAATACTACAAAAATGCAAAGCTATCAAACCTCATATTATGAGACAAACCAAGAAAGCCCAGTCTGAATTAAAAGAATCTAAATCATAAGTCTTCTACAGAGATACAATTTTATTACTTTGTCAATAATACTAAACTACTAAACGAGAGCAACAATTTTATTTTACCCTTCTAGATTTACTTTATGAACAATTCAAAATAGGGCAAATGTCCTCATGCAAATTATGCTTCAAAAACACATTTGTTCTCTTGATTTTTGTATGCATTCTTTTCTAAATCTTTGTTTACATTTGTGTTCATTTTTGGACAGAGTACAGGATAAATTTTATTCTAGTCCTAAGTATTGAAATGAATATCAAAGAAAGTGGAACTGAAGTATTTTTAACTGAGATCCCTGAGGTTTTAGGTCCATAAACGCCTTGAAATTGTTAAAATTATATTTTAAATACTATCAATTATGGAAATGTTATAATTACAACAATTATTAAAATATTGTGTTGTGCTGTTTTTCAGAGAAGGAAATGGCACATAGTCCTCATCAGATTGCAAACAGGTTAAGAATGGTAAATAAAATTTTATTCCATTTCTTAGTTAAAACTTCATTTACATATTAAAAAATGCTTAGTCTTTTCCAGTGATCCAAAATCCTCCTGGATATGATGTTTTGCTTTAACAGTGTGTGTTCTCCCATATTAAACAAGTTACACTTGCAACTTTAAACCTACCGCAACTTCATTAGTATCTCCATGCTCAAAATATTCCTGTATAATTGGTGTCAGAGTCTTTTCAAATGCCATTTCATCCAAAGGCAAAACTACAGTTTCATAAACACAGTTCTCCTGGCAAGGGAAGAGGCAGAGTGTTATAAATTAAAGAACACAATATTCAGATAAATTGAAATTGTTTCATAGTTTTGTACTCCAACTGCTTAGTAATACCTATTTGGAACAAGAAAAAAACATGCTACATGCTTTGATCACTTACATAATATAAAAACAGAAATCTATGTCACTGTTCTTTTATAAAATCTGAATATAATAAATCAAAATATAGATCAGAACCACTAACCACAGCAAATATATGACTTGCTCCTGATCCCCCATAGCTTGTTTATTTTTTCTCTCTCCCAAAAAACCAATAATACTTCAGTGACCAAAAAACTTTATGATGGCTTTCTATTATATCCAGTATTTTCATTAAAGTGTCATTTAAAAAAAAAACAGCAGGAACCAAAGACTTTATGATTAGTACTACAAAATAAAAGCCTTCATGAGTCCAGAAAATCTCTAAGAAAAAGCACTATTCAACTGAAATTTCAAAACAAATAAGAAGTCCAATAATCTTCTAACCCTGTCCTCTGCAAAAAACAGTCCTGAAGTGTTTGCCTGCAACATGTGACTGGCTTCATCTAACAACAAATACCTTCAAGTTTATACATTAAAATTAGAATATTTAGCAAACATTTTATAGTACTTGAATCCTACTGGTTTTAAAACATTTTTTTCAAAAAAAAAAAAAAAAAACATTTTTTTCATGTTCTCTTAGAAATATTTCCATATCCAAATATTAAATTAAAAAACCAAGTGAAAATTACACATACATTACTCAGTTAACTTGGTTTTCTAATCCAAAATTAACCTAATAGTCTGAAAGTACTGAATATACATACGATTTAGATATATATATGAATGGGTGTAATGTGTACACACATATATACACACTCATATACATATTATATAATCATGCAGATAATCACACATATAAATAAAATTATATGTATATGAATAGTACAAATATAGAATACATGATTTGACCAATATATGAGTATGTTACAAACATGAGGTCAAAAAAGTCTGTAAGTCTTTTAAATACATATCACAAGAAGTATCAGCCTTATACCTGGTCATCGTCATAGTTGGGGTCTCTCACATCTACCTCCTCCACATCATACACCTGTCCAGGTGTGCCCCAGACACCTTTGCCTCCAGCACCACCTGAAAAGTTTAGAATTGAGAAAGGAAACAGCATAATGTCCACAGTTCATAAATTTTAATTGAAATCTGAAATAGTTCTAGACGTTCAGGTGTTAATTAAGGAGCAGTTAAAAAACTGTATTTTAATTTTTATGCCAGGGTTTTTTTTTGCCAGTTGAGAATTATACGGTAAACTTTTTATTCAGATTATTGCTTTTTCAGTAATGATTAGATATATTTATAACCTAGTTCCAAAAAACCAAGTTGAAACAGCTCACAAAGTTAAAACTAAAAAGGCAGATGCTTTAAAATAAAAGTAAAAAACAAACAAACAAACAAAAATAGCTGTAGCGGTAACCTCAAGGCAGCTGATAACAACTAGGCTCTAAATTCTGACATTTCTTGGAACAACAAAAAGAAATACGCTGATTCAGTTAAGGGATGACATAGAAAACTCAACAACAGAGAAATTATTCAACAAAGTATGGTGACCACCATTAACTGTTTTAAAGTCAAATTCTCTTTAGATATTCACATGTGTGTGCTCAGTCGTGTCCGACTGCAACCCTCTAAACCCACCAGAAACAAATACTTTACAGTCAGAAATATATTACAAATAACTGATTTCTATTTAAGCATTAACCAAACTAATCATTTCTATTTTTCTACCAACAAATAGATCAGCAGAAGTTGAACAATTCCAACTTTCAAAGTTGCTTTACTAAATAAATGTATTGAAATGTTTTTATAAGGCTCAATATATTGCAATATTTTAAAAGAACTTTATCACCCATGGGGAAGGGGGGCGTTATTTACACATTGATTACACATAATTCTTACCACCAGAGCAAAACTAAATCTGGTAGTTAGGTTTCATTCTGATCCAGGCAATGGTTGCAGAGTCATTCAACAACAATTTTTGACAAGGCACAAAAACTTTACAAGAATCCTAGGCCATAATTTGATGCTTCCACCATTTAGATGCAAGTGAAATCTCCAAACTGCATCAAAATTCTACCACAGAGGCTAACAAGACCCCTCAATTCAACAATTATGTAAGTACCTACCTTGCGAGTCACTACTCCAGGCCCTGGAGATACATCAGTACCCAAAATAAACAGAACTAAAAAGAACTTAGAACCAGATCTACAAAATTATTAAAATTCTGACCCTGATATTACCAAATTGTATTTATCATGTATTCTTAACAAGACATAATTAATTAGATTCATTAGATAATAGGTATGATGAATTTCTGACCCTACTTCTTTCAAGCAGAATTAGAGAATACGTGCACAAGTCGTAACTGTGAAAAGCACTGGTGTATATTTTGCTGGAAATATGAGACCAAGTTCTGCTTAAGAGAGCTAAACCTAAACAAACAAGCAAAAAGGCTCAATTTAAAGAGTGGGGTAATTCTTGGATTATTACTATGTAAAAATACATACAAACCATAAAGCCTTATATTATCATTGTTTAAATTCCTCTCATTCTTAGAACAAGAAATTGCAGTACAAGAATCAGAAAGCATCTCTTCCTTTTATTTCTTTGTGTAAGATATATACCAACCTTTCTTTGGTAATCCCCGTCCTTTCCCAGATCTGGATCGCCTATCCAGCAACCTTCCCTTTGGACTGGTTGGTGCAGATACTCCACATCTAAGGCCTTCACTTCCATTATCACTGACGGAATCGCCTCTGCCGGAGTCCCGGGATGAGTTTTTCCGCAGCCGCCTTTTTGCCCTGGCATTAATCCTAGCTTCATTAATGGAAGACGCCGAAATCCAATTTCCATTTATCTCATTCTTTATTTCCTCAGTCCCAGCATTTTCTTCATCACCAGAAAAGAGAGAGTCACTTAAATTATCTGGGTCTTAAAAACAAAATGAAGGAAAAAAGGAAATCTAAGTAAGCATTTTAACTGTCTATTGCTATACCAGCTATAGTCATGTTAGATTAGGTTGAATCATATGAAATTATCATTTTTATATGTAGCAGTCACATATTGCCAATTTCATAGGCTCAATCTAATAAATGACAACTAACCAACAGTTAGAACCGGACATGTAAAATGGACTGGCTCAAAACTGGAGGAGTACATCAAGAGTGTATATTGTCACCCTGCTTATTTAACATCATGCAAAATGCCAGGCACAAGCTGGAATCAAGACTGCAGGGAGAAATTATCAATAACCTCAGATATGCAGATGATGCCACCCTTATGGCAAAAATCAAGAGGAACTAAAGAGCTGGCTTAAAACTCAACATTCAAAAAAATAATTTCATGGCATCCAGTCTCATCACTTCATGGCAAATACATGGGGAAACAATGGAAATAGTGACAGACTTTATTTTCTTGGGCTCCAAAATCACTGTGGACACTGACTACAGCCATAAAAGATGCTTGCTCCTTCGAAGAAAAGCTTCTTGACAAACCAAGACAGTGTATTAAAAAGCAGAGACACTGCTGACAAAGGTCTTCTAGTCAAAGATATGCCTTTTCCAGTGGTCATGTATGGATGTGAGAGTCTGACCATAAAGAAAGCTGAGCGCCGAAGAATTGATGCTTTTGAACTATGGTACTGGAGAAGACTCTTGAGAGCCCTTGGACTGCAAGCAGGTCAAACCAGTCAATCCTAAAGGAAATCGGTCCTGAATATTCATTGGAAGGACTAGATGCTGAAGCTGAAGCTCCAATACTCTAGCCACCTGATGAGAAGAGCCTACTCACTGGAAAAGACCCTGATGCTGGGAAAGACTGAAGGCAGGAGAAGGGGACAACAGAGGACGAGATGGTTAGATGGCACCACCGACTTGATGGACATGAGTTAGACTAAACTCCGGGAGTTGTTGATGGAAAGGGAAGCCTGGCGTGCTACAGTCCATGGGGCTGCAAAGAGTTGGACACAACTGACTGACTGAGCTGAACTGAACTGAACCAGGATTTTCTTCACAGTATCATGGAAAGTAAACTAAGGCATTGAATGTTAATGAACAATGTTTACAGAAAGTGTGTTATCTCATGTGTTTATATCATAAAACCTGTGTTAATATAAACACAAACATAAAACCTTTGAAACTTGTATGAGTTAAGACAGTCAAGCAGCTGGAGATAGAAACAAAAGACTAAGGCTCTTGAGAGAAGGGAGATAAACTTTTACAGAATGCCTATTATTTACCAAGCTCTAGGCTGGGCATTTTGTCACTTACCCATAAGTTAGAGAGCTATTTATTGCATCATTTATACAGACAAGGAAACTAAGGATAAGAGTATTTAAATAAATTGCCAAACATCTCATGATTAATTATGGACACTTAGAAAATGCTACTAATCCAAAGAGGTTGAAAGGCATTTGGCAAATAAGTGATCATTTGTGATTACTGAGCCAACCTGCTGATTCATCACTGCTTTCAAAGCCATTATCTCAAAATTCTAATTCATTTCTCCAAATCTGACTCACATTTACTTACCACTCTCTGAATATCTTCTAGCCTATATAAAATTTGCACATTATTCTCTGAAAGACAGCAATGCATCCACAGTTCCCAATGGTCTTCTGTTTAAAATGTCATCCTCTCTGCTTTTTCCAGTTACCAAAGTCCTTTAGGACATACTTTAGGTCTTACTTCCTCCATGAAAACTTTTCTAACAATTTTAGGCACAGTAACACTCACATACTGCACATTTACCACCTCACGAAATCACTTTATTTTTATATACCAGTCGTGCTTTTCCAAATAAGTCATAAGGCTCAAAAGAGGAACCATGTCTATTCTGTATATTTTTGTAACTGCAGCACCTAGCAGAGTATCCTTCATGCTATCTACTCTAATGTCAATGGGGATCAAATGACATGGAAACAACTGGCTTTACTCTGAAAACTTTTCAAGGCTCAGAAAGCTAGTGAATTAGTTACCCCTGGGCCTGAGTTTTGCTCATTATGGCTAACTCAACTCAGAGCTGAATCCCTTTTCAAAGGTCTTGCTAGGTTGCCTCAGTCATGTCCAACTCTTTGTGACCCTAGGGACTGTAGCCTGCCAGACTCCTCTGTCCATGGGATTCTCCAGGCAAGAATACTGGAGTGGGTTACCACAGGAGATCTTCTCAAGCCAAGGATTGAACCTGTGTCTCTTATGTCTTCCTGCATTGTCTCCTGTATTGACAGGCAGGTTCTTTACCACTAGTGCCACCTGGAAAGCCCTTCAAATGTCTTCAGTTGCATCCAACTCTTTGCGACCCCATGGACTGCAGCACGCCAGGCCTCCCTGTCCATCACCAACTCCTGAAGCTTGCTTAAATGTCTTAAGAAATTCCGAAGTGTAACTAAGATGTGTCAAATCTATATGCACGGTCTTTCAAATGTTTAAGGTAGAAACTAAGGATTTTTTAAATCATCCTATAAAGAACCATAGGTGTGTTAAAATCTTTACAATTCTTGAAAAAAAGTATAACAGGCACAAATCCTGTAGTAATCACAAAACAAAAACATTAAGAAGCACCAAACCACTTGAGCAGTCTCATAGTCTCCTGCCCTGAATCCTCAAACCATTCTCCAAACTGCATGGAGACTGATCTTCTTCCACTGATAATCCTTTGAAGGTATTCCTATTGGGTCGAAATAAAGTGTAAACTCATTACCTTGTAATGTTAGGTCCTTTTTGATCCTGTCCCAATCACTGGAATAGCTGCTGACCACTCCCACATTCAAATGGTCAGAGCTCAGATTTGATATCATAGGTAGATATGGCATAATTTGTTTGCAGAGGAATACTGAATATCTTATAAAAAATAGAAAGTGTCAAGAGACCAGCTAAGAAAATGTTGCTGTATTCAGTCACGAACTAACTGAAAAGGGCAAGGGTAATAACTCCGAGATAAATAAAAAGGTTAACCCTTTTAAAGACAAAATAAAGGGCTTTCAAAGAGAATTAAAAAAATAAACAGTATTTCAAAAGTTTAGACTAGGAAAGGAAGCCAGTGCTAGGAGGGTCACTTTGGGACATCATCATAACCACCAGACCTAAACTACTAAGACTGTTAGTAGTAAAAGTAGCAGTAGCCATAGTAGTTGTATATTTCTTCTATCATTACCATCAGTATTGTACCTACTACATAGCAGGTCACAAGTACTTTACCTACATGGTCTATAATTCAAACAAAGTTCTACAATGAAACTGTTTATCCTCATTTTCCAGAAAGATGTTTCATAGAAAAGTTACAAACTTAAGAAGGACTGCGGATAAGATTCAAACTCACATTGAATCTTAGATGACTGTTAACTATAGAAAATATAAAGCTAGAGTGCAACAAAGTGGTGACAGCTAAAGAAACAGGGAATGAGGGAATACAAAGAAGAAAAAAGAATAAGAGGAAGAAGGAAAGATCATAGATTAGACAAGCTAGATGGTGTTTCACATAAGAATGGATGACCGAAGCAAACATTAAACACCTATCTCTAACATACTGCTTTCATTATTCAACAATCAAGGTGAGCCACCAAACTCAACCAGAAGATCAAGGCCTCTCTTAGAAGTATAACAATACATTAAAATGTCCCTCAGAGTACTAAAGTATTCAATTTAATCATATTTCCTACACTTGAGTTTCTTCAACTATTTTAACATCCTTTCAAATATACATTTATGTATCTTGAGCAGTAGATATATCTAGGTATATTTATATATTAGGTATTATAATTTTAACCCATTTTTACATCAATTGCTCTTTTATATTTTGCTATATACTTACCTATTCCCTGGTGGCTCAGAGGTTAAAGCGTCTGCCTCCAATGCGGGAGACCAGGGTTCGATCCCTGGGTCGGGAAGATCCCCTGGAGAAGGAAACGGTAACCCACTCCAGTACTCTTGCCTGGAGAATCCCATGGAGGGAGGAGCCTGGTAGGCTACAGTCCACGGGGTCGCAAAGAGTCAGACACGACTGAGAGACTTCACTTCACTACCTAAGTTTTGGGGTTCTATAACCAAGAAAAAGAAATGCAAAAAAGCAAAATGGCTGTCTGAAGAGGCCTTACAAATAGCTATGAAAAGAAGAGAAGCAAAAAGCAAAGGAGAAAAGGAAAGATATACCCATTTGAATGCAGAGTTCCAAAGAATAGCAAGGAGAGATAAGAAAGCCTTCCTCAGCAATCAATGAAAAGAAATAGAGGAAAACAACAGAATGGGAAAGACTAGAGATCTCATCAAGAAAATCAGAGATACCAAGGGAACATTTTATGCAAAGATGGGCTCAATAAAGGGCAGAAAACGTAGGGACCTAACAGAAGCAGAGGATATTAAGAAGAGGTGGCAAGAATACACAGAAGATCTACACAAAAAAGA
>NW_011495018.1:20037479-20043729 GCF_000754665.1 Bison bison bison
CTTAGGAAGTATCACTACAAACAAAGCTAGTGGAGGTGATGGAATTCCAGTTGAGCTATTTCAAATCCTAAAAGATGATGCTGTGAAAGTGCTGCACTCAATATGCCAGCAAATTTGGAAAACTCAGCAGTGGCCACAGGACTGGAAAAGGTCAGTTTTCATTCCAATTGCAAAAAAAGGCAATGCCAAAGAATGCTCCAACTACCACACAATTGTACTCATCTCACATGCTAGTAAAGTAATGCTCAAAATTCTCCCAGCCAGGCTTCAGCAATATGTGAACCGTGAACTTTCAGATGTTCAAGCTGGTTTTAGAAATGGGGTCACAAAAGAGTCAGACACGACTGAACGACTGAACTGAACCACTATTGATCTGACTTTAAGAAAACCGAAGTTTAAAAGATAAAAAAAACCTTGAGTACAGAATGTGGTGACTTCAAAGTCATTTTCTACTGTGTACTAAATTCTTCTTTCTGAATTCTCTAACATCTCAATAACCAACCCAACATACATTACACCACAGTACCAGACAATCACACTTTCAATTACTAGTCCACTGAATTATGTTATTATATTTAACAATATAAGCACATTTTCATTTGTGATATGCATAATACATGCTATGGGCATGACACACATGCACAGTATCTCACTTAATCCCAGTAACAAACCTTTAAAGTGGGTTATTTACAATTCCAGCTTTACATATGAATAAACTGAAGGTCAAAGCACATAACCTACTTCCCCAAAGTAACATAGCTGGTAAAAGTAGAAGCTGGAATTAATACACTAGTCTAACATGGACTGTTACAGGTTAAATTGAATGCAAAAGCCTGTCTAAGGCACATCCAAGTAGTGAAGTATTTAAGAAGTACTGAGCAGAGACATCAAGAACAAAGTCAGAAATAGAACTTGTTACAATTAGAAAACAGTATAAAAGAGCTGTGCTATCTAATAAATAATACAAGTCAAAGATGTAATTTTAAGTTTCCTAATATTCCTATTAAAAACTAAAAAGGAACAACTGAAATTTATTTTAATATATTTTATTTAATGTAATAGATCCATTTTATCATTTCAACATGTAACCAATAGAAAAAGTTTTACACCTACAATACATCTGAATTCAGACACGTCCCAGTTTAAGAGCTGAGTAGTCGTATGTAGCTATTGGCTATCATACTAGACAATACAGAGAAGAAACAATTATCCATCTGTGAAATATATTCTTAAATTTTATCATTACTATTCCCGCCTCAATGAAGCAGGGACATAAGACCCATTTATAATGCTAAAAAACAAGTATTCATAGAGACATTATATATAGCAGCACCAAAATAATCATTAATTATTGTAGTAATTTTTTTCAACAATAATTTTCTAGCACACTTAAAATAGGAAAGAAGCTTCAACTTCAAAGTGTGAATTCAGATCACTATATAACTGGACAGAACAGTGAATCAAAATCATTGAAAAACGAAGCTATAATATTAAAAAATGAAATATGCTAAACATTCAATTCCATGGAGATTTTTTCAGTATTAATCATAAAGCAAAGAATTACCTAAAACGTACCAACATGAAAAGTTCTTGCTACTGAGAATATTTCATAATCCTAATCAGCTCTCTACAAAGATTATCCTGAAAGGTATATACACATTTTAAGTGATCTAAAGTTATTTTGGATATCTATTCTACAAAATCATTTTTACAATAATGTACTACTGAAGCATCATGGGAAATTGAGGAAAATACAGTTAATTTATAATAAATTATTAGTTAGGAAAGATAGCAATGATACCAAGAATAGTTTATAGTATAGAAACCACTAACTAGCACATATGAAAATAGTAATGATCAGGTTCACTATTCTGCTCCCATCCACACCATAGAGTTTATTATAAATACTGAAGAATAAATGTATGAAATGTGAAAGGACACACAGAAAAATACATACAATGAATTTCATAAAAGAATCACCAACCTGATTTTTAAAATAATATGACCTGATTTCTTATAGCATGAGTTAAGATGGTTTTTAAAGTAAAGATGTTTTCATAAAATTTGGAATGGCCTAAAACTTGCTCACAGTAGTCAAGATTCAAGATAATTACTTACCTGTAGGGTTTACATTCAGTATCTGCTCATTTTCTACATCCATTGTTCCTTAATTTCACTTGCACTGATTAAATTACCAAATGGAACTCTTCCTTTGGGATGTATTTCTTTAAAAAGAAAAAAAAAAGAAAAACTTCAACGTCTTCCAAACTCACATAATTAAGGTCCATTCAATTTACTTACTCAGACCATTTAAAAAAAAAAATCACCACATAATTCCATTTTTTTTTAAGAGTTCACTTTACTTCCCCTAATTAACATTTGGTTTCAATCTTCTTGATAAGTTTACCTGTGTCCAAAAAGATTTAAAAAAAAGTCCATATTTCTGATGTGGCAAAGCACCCCTGTAACTTGGAATTAAAAGATATATTTGCTAAACATGCTTATTTCAAGTTAAAGTAGATACACATTCCAAATTTTTTAAAAATACCAGGCCTCATAATTAATCTGCTACATCTAGATATTGAATAGTTTGTTGCCAATTAACTGTAAGAACTAATACTTTAAAATGCAAATAACACAGTTTTGGTTAAAAAAAAAAAAGACAGGATTATCTTATTTTTCACACTAAAACATATCTGAAAGCAGATAAATCTGCCATTTCATCACCGAAGCACCTATAATTACTGCTACAAAGAAATTTTTTAAATTAGTATTTTCTATGAGAGCATTATTTTTATAATCTGAAAAACTCATTCATTTTAAAAATCTTACCTATTTAAGAAAAGAGTAAGTACAATGACATTAGCACCTCAATATTTTAGATCTTGATTTCAAAATGGTTTGAATATTACTAATGCTGGAAGGCCCTAGTTGATGAAATCAGTTACCTTTTATTTAGACAATTAACTTAGCAATAAAAATCCACTGTTTGAAAAAAGACTATCAAAATACATTCTCATGAAAATTATCACCAGAAGGTGCAACCAAATACAATTTTATAATCTCTCTGGAAATATTTTTTAAATAGTGATTTAGAGTACTTAAGTATCTGTTTAGAAGTAGCGTAAGTTAGATATGTCATTCAGGTCATTTATAATGATTTCACCAGCAGTGTGCCCTTTTTTAAAGATATGTGTGTTAGTCACTCAGTTGTGTCCAACTCTTTACGACCCCATAGATTGGGGCCCACCAGGCTCCTCTGTCCATGGGATTTTCCAGGCAAGGATACCAGAGTGGGTTGCCGTTTCCTTCTCCAGGGGAGCTTCCTGACCCACGGATCAAACCAGGTCTCCCGCATTGCAGGCAGACTCTTTACCATCTGGGTCACTAGGGAAGTCTAGTGACTTTTTAAAAGATATAAAATGCACAAATTAAAAAGAATGACTAATAAACAAATTACAAAAAAGCATTTAGTTTTCATGTAACATAACCTGTTGTCATTTTAGAAAAATTATATGCCTCCTGCCACTCAAAGGAAAAACTGACTTTTACATTTCTTAACATACACCATTTTAACATCTTGTAAGTTGTACAGCCCTTTCCTTCAGAAAAAGGTATTATTTTGTGAAACAAAAATGAACACATACCTTATGCTAAAATTTTAAGTTTCTTAATGTGGCATAATCCTTAGGCTACCGAGATGCTACCATATTGTTTCAGAAGTTAAGAAAATGGTGAAATCACTCTCTATTCAGAAGAAACAAAAATATGGATTGTACATAAATATCTTTCAGTATCATAACTCCTACCAACTTCAGATTTAAGGGGGAAAAAATGAACCTTAGAAATACGTAAAGACAAATGAACAATAAGAGTTCGTAAACCTAAACATTAGTGTCCTCCATAGCTGAAAATCCCAAACCTATTTCATTTTTTAGATGAATCACATGTTTTGGAAAGAGAAAATGTCACATGATACGCGTGTGAGATTTTTTAACGAGTTACATTTTAAAAATCTTCTTCAATCTTGATACAAGCATAATCTTCAAGAGGACACTTTCCACAGAACTTAGCTAATAAAGTATAACTGATGTTTAAAAAGCCCCTTATAATTCAAAAACAATTTTACATGTGTTATTTCATGTACAACTCAGAACAATCTTGAGGTAGGAACTCCACTGTTCACATGACTAAACAGAATCAGAGAAAGTGCTCATTGGAAGAACCAGGATTAGAACCCTGACCTTCTAAATCCAGTTCCCTGTGCACAAGCTCAATACAAGATTTTAATAACCCACAGGAAAATTCTTCTTTAGAGTTACCAGAGAGAAGCTTATTAGAACACAGACTTCTGCTGTCATATCAAAATTTTAAATACTGCTTTTCTAACACTAAAAATAATATCTAAATTATTACACAAAAGACACTCAGTTGGACAAAGAACATTATCAGGTAATGACTATAGTTTATCAAGTTTGTTTTTATTAAATAACTATACAACAACAAAAAGCCCTGTCTGGGTCTTCTGGCAATGATTAACACATTCAAGAACTCAGGGACACTTGATAACAACACAGATGTTTTAGAATTCACAGAAGGATAAAGATAAGTCCCATGTTTTTACTGTCTTCAAAGTAATGAGCTTCCAGTTACTTAACAATCCATAAGATTTTTGCCACAAACTTAAGAAAAATGTAAAGCAAAAAAAAAAAAATCTAAACTCCACATTCTTCACACAAAACTAGAAAATTTTCAATAAAGCTGTAAGTCAGACAAAATTAAAAGCTGAAATTAAACAGTTTTCATTTATCCATTGTGTTTCACAGAAACATACAGGCAGAAGCATCAATTTCCAAGACATTCCCCAAAAGACCCTCACTTTCCCATCCTACCTCCCCTAAAAAAACCTATTTCCTGAAATATACCTCATAAACCACTTTGACTGTTTTTTGAAGTTTAGGCCATATGTTAACTAGAAAAGTACTTGTATTCACTCCAGGGCTCCAGTCACTGCTAACTAGCCACTTAAAATCAGCTAAAAGCACTCAACCACAATGATGCAAAAATGAGGGAAAATAGCAAAATGTCATTTATTTTTACACTTTTAGCAACTACTTTTCCTTTCTCATTATTACAACAGAAAAACCAATCAAAATAAAATTCAAAGACGCCTGCTAAGATATTAAGGAGTTTAATAAACCTATAAAAAAGGGAAGTTAAGAGCACAAATGGTGGTGGCAGTTTAGTAGCTAAGTTGTGTCCAACTCTTGCAACCCCATGAACTGTAGACTTCCAGGCTCCTCTGTCCACAGGATTTCCCAGGCAAGAATACTGGAGTGGATTGCCATTTCCTTCTCCAAGGGATCTTCCGGAGCCAGGAATCGAACCAGCATCTCCTGCACTGGCAGGCGGATTCTTCACCACTGAGCCGCCAGGAAAGCTCAAAGGCATAAATACCAATAAGTAAATTTACAACATATCTGTAGTGATCCTTTAAAAAGTGAGTGGTGAGTTCCTAAAAAGCCTTACGTTAGCAAGAATGCCAAAAGTCTAATTTAACAGTGAAAATGCAGGGAAAAACAGGCGGTGACATTCCCCCCTACCCCGAGAAAGGTGCATTTTTAGTCATTTTACTCCTCTGTCAGTATCTCACAACTGCTGGCTACGCAGTCAGTTCTCACTAGGGCCAGGGGAGACCGGCGATTTTGACTTCCGAAGGCAGTTCTAAAGCTCTTGTAAAGCAAACAAACCAAAAAAGCCTCCCCGCATACACCGCAGCATCAAATAGACAAACGCAGCAGACAGAGCACACGTTACACAGAAAGGGGGCTCCCTCCCTGCCTTTGTTTTCTCCGGGAGATTTCATTTAAACTAAACAAGCGACCCTATACCCAACCTGAGGCGCCGCGAAGTTCTCGCAGGGCCGGGGCGGCAGGCACGTGGCCGCCTCCCAGCAGCCCCTCCCGCTGCGGCCCGGCCCGCTTCCCCGCCGCGCAGGCCCGGGCTCCTGCAGACCCCAGGCCAGGCCGACCCCCGCGTGGTGCTGGACGCGGGCGGGCGGCCGGGCCCGGGCTCCGGTGGGCCGGGTCTGGGAACGCCCGGCCGCATCTTCAGAGCCGGCCACCAAGGAGACCAGGAGGGCGGGGAGGGCGCAAACCTTCCTCACAGGATTTCAGTCGGGCCAGAAACCCGCCTCCCGACGCCCACCCCCAGAGGAAAATGAAAAGTCGGCCTTCTAGGGGGCGAGGAG
>NW_011495018.1:20043910-20044385 GCF_000754665.1 Bison bison bison
GGAGGGCACCGGGGCCGGTTCTCCGCAGCCCAGGGCGTTGGGGCGGACGCGGCTGGGCCTGCCGAACTCCAAGAGGCGGCGGACGCCGGCCCCGCCAGCCTGACCCAGACTCGGCCGCCGCCTCCAAACCCCCCGGCCCCTCCCCCCCTCAACGAGCGGCTGCCTCTGAAGATAGGGGCTGTGGGAGAGGGCGCAGTCCTCCCGACCGCGCGAGCCGGGCCGCCGCTACTGACCCCTCAGGCCGCCGCCGTCGCCGCCGCTGTTGCTCGCCCAGGTCTCTGGTCAGCCGGCCCCGACCCCGCACCTCAGCGTCTGCCGCTGCCTCCGAGCGTCTCTGGCCCCTCTCGCTCTGTTTGTTTTTGTTTTGTTCTACCCAGTAACACGGGGGCGACAGGACGCCGTTTATTGGCCAATCCGAGGAGGTCTTCTGGCCAATCGTAGCGATGGAGCTGGCGCTGCGGAGGGAAAAGGAGGG
>NW_011495018.1:20044485-20047298 GCF_000754665.1 Bison bison bison
AAGGCTGGGCAAAGGCGCGGGAGGACGCATGCGCATCAGGCTTTGGGGCCTGGCTGGTGGGGGAACCGAGTAGAGTGGGTGGGGAGGTTGGGGGCGGGGAGTAGAGGGGGCGGCGGGGAGTTATGGAGTGGGTTGCTGCTGGGAGGCCCGGCTGGAGGGAAGTGAGGACGGAAGGGCAAAGCCTCAGGCTGCGGGCACCCATCCTTCCACGCCGGTCAGCAGCCTCGGCTGAAGCAAACGCTTTGGGCTTCCTGAGGGTCCCGGCCTCCATTTCCCGACACTCCTCAGGGGAATACTCTTAACTTCTCTAATTCCTTCTCCCGCTGGCCCCTGCTCACTCCTTAGCCCCTACTGTGTGCAAACCCCATGCTAAGAATATTAGTGAATGCTCTCAATCCTTTGCGGTAAAAATCACTCACATTTCATAGATGAGAAAACAGACTCAAAAACTCTTTGAAGTCCCTTTGCTAACTGTGACTACTCGGGTTCCTGGGATTCAAACACACGTTTCCGGCTCCAAGGTTGAGGTTTTCAACCATGGCTATAATTTCATTATTGAAACTTCGGCCTCCTGTGGCTGTTCGTGCATCTTTTCCTCCTGTCTAGGTTCTCTTTGGCTAGTCTTTTCCTCACATCCTCCCTATCTTCCCTGTTACCTGAGACAACCACCAGAACTTTCTGCTGTCTCTTGTCCTCTCAGGAGATGACTCACCCAGGATCTGCGGCTAGATTTTCCGATTGTCTGATGTGCAACACCTCACGGGTGTCCGTAGCCTCTTTGGAACCAAATTGCATCCTCCCCTACCAGCAAGCGCCTTCTCCTAGTTTACCTCTTTCTGCCAGTCACCCTGCCTGGGAATCATTTGTAACACATAAACAACACGAAAACCTTTTTCACCAGCTTCCCGCTACCTGCTTGGAGCATCACCTCAGCCCCGCCTTCATGGCCCTTTGGCTGTGACGTCAAGACTTTCTAGTCATGTCTCTCCACACCACTCCCAATCCACACACACACACACACACACCACCGACTGGAGCCCACTTGGACCGCTCTATGTTCCATATGTTTTGATATGATCTTGCAGTCCCCTAATTCTACAGTTTGGACTTGTTGCACCTATAGAGACACTGCTCACATTCTACCTGGCATTTTATCTGAATCTCTCTTATTGCCCATTAGCCTTTCACCTCGTGGAGAGCGAGACCTGTGTTATTCATCTGTTATTGTTGTAGGGCTTTAAAAAATGTCTTGCACGTTTATTGTAACAGTGCAATAAATCCGACTTGATCCAGGTTCACAAAGGTTCTCAGCAGCTGGTGCTCATCCACACCTCCTGGCATGGCCAGGCTCTGAATTAGCTTTACCAGTCACTGTTTAAAAGCAAAGCTTCCTGATCAAAAGTCAATTTCATTTTGTTGTTTTCTCCCATCACCTGCAACTGTCTCCATTCCCTTCTCTGACAGAGCACCTCTGTCCTCCACTGAGCACTGACTGCTGGCTCTTTTCATCCATCCTGCTCTTTCTGCTCAGTTTCTCTTTTTCTGACTCCTGCAGATTCTTTCATTTATTCTTTTAACATATAACCTATGGCACACACAGACTGCAATAGGGAAGCACCCCAAGAACTGAAATAACGAAAGAGTAGGATATGATTACCTATTTTTAAAAGCATCTAAAACAACCACTATCTTCAAACAAATTACCCTTAAAAGGACCTATTATAAAGTAAAGTTTTCATTCCAATCCCAAAGAAAGGCAATGCCAAAGAATGCTCAAACTACCACACAATTGCACTCATCTCACATGCTAGTAAACTAATGCTCAAAATTCTCCAAGCCAGGCTTCAGCAATATGTGAACCATGAACTTCCTGATGTTCAAGCTGGTTTTAGAAAAGGCAGAGGAACCAGAGATCAAATTGCCAACATCTGCTGCATCATGGAAAAAGCAAGAGAGTTCCAGAAAAACATCTATTTCTGCTTTATTGACTATACCAAAGCCTTTGACTGTGTGGATCACAATAAACTGTGGAAAATTTCTGAAAGAGAGGGGAATACCAGACCACCTGACCTGCCTCTTGAGAAACCTATATGCAGGTCAGAGAGCAACAGTTAAAACTGGACATGGAAAAACAGACTGGTTCCAAATAGGAAAAGGAGTTCGTCAAGGCTGTATATTGTCACCCTGTTTATTTAACTTATATGCAGAGTACATCATGAGAAACGCTGGACTGGAAGAAACACAAACTGGAATCAAGATTTCCAGGAGAAATATCAATAAGCTCAGATATGCAGATGACACCACCCTTATGGCAGAAAGTGAAGAGGAACTCAAAAGCCTCTTGATGAAAGTGAAAGTGGAGGGTGAAAAAGTTGGCTTAAAACTCAACATTCAGAAAACGAAGATCATGGCATCCGGTCCCACCACTTCATGGGAAATAGATGGGGAAACAGTGGAAACAGTGTCAGACTTTATTTTTCTGGGCTCCAAAATCACTGCAGATGGTGACTACGGCCATGAAATTAAAAGATGCTTACTCCTTGGAAGGAAAGTTATGACCAACCTAGATAGCATGTTCAAAAGCAGAGACATTACTTTGCCAACAAAGGTTCGTCTAGTCAAGGCTATGGTTTTCCTGTGGTCATGTATGGATGTGAGAGTTGGACTGTGAAGAAGGCTGAATGCCGAAGAATTGATGCTTTTGAACTGTGGTGTTGGAGAAGACTCTTGAGAGTCCCTTGGACTGCAAGGAGATCCAACCAGTCTATTCTGAAGGAGATCAGCCCTGGGATTTCTTTGGAAGGAATGATGCT
>NW_011495018.1:20047398-20049305 GCF_000754665.1 Bison bison bison
AAGGAATGATGCTAAAGCTGAAACTCCAGTACTTTGGCCACCTCATGCGAAGAGTTGACTCATTGGAAAAGACTCTGATGCTGGGAGGGATTGGGGGCAGGAGGAGAAAGGGATGACAGAGGATGAGATGGCTGGATGGCATCACTGACTCGATGGACGTGAGTCTGAGTGAACTCCGGGAGTTGGTGATGGACAGGGAGGCCTGGCGTGCTGCATTTCATGGGGTCACAAAGAGTCGGACACGACTGAGCGACTGATCTGATCTGATCTGATAAAGTAAAATGTTCACATTCTTTTTACCTATTATCTCAAAGGCTACCCATGATGCCTGGCATCTCAGGACCCACGTTAGGGAATGCCCTGTTGTTGGATGTGATTGATCAATTTGGACCGGGCAGTCAGGAAGTAGGGTTCTAGTCCTAGCTCTCCTCACTAGCTACATGTAAGAACTTCAGCCCCTCTCAGAACCTCTGTTTTTTCACTAGTAAAGTTCAGAAATTGGCCTCAGTTACGAGTTCCCAGGATATTTTCCAAAGAACCTAAGTTTTTGGAACTTTAATGGAATTTTTTTTTAATGGAGGAGGGATTATTTCATAATTGACTTGAAAATCAATTGCTTAAACAAAGCTAAAACTGGTTTTTGTTTTTTTGTTTTGTTTGTTGCCCCAACTCTCCTCTGTATCTTTCAGAAGCTGATGTGCCTTGAGAATCTTGAGGGACCAGGGTAGGAAGTTCAGTAACGTTTTTCTGACTGACTTAAACCCAGAACAAAAGTAACAGAATCAGTGTTAGAAACCAGTTCGAAATATACAGATGACAGCCTCTATCATCAACATTCCTCCCAGCTGTTTTGAACACTGGCTGCTTGTGTCTTTACTAAACACTTTAAAAGAATTTAAAAAACAGAAGAATAAGCTGAAAAATGAAAAAGCACCAACCAAGCACTGCCAAATCAATCCTCAGATATTTACTGTGTGCTAATTCTATGAAAAGCACAGAGCTGATCCAGGTGTGTTCTTGGCAAAAGGCATTGTGTTCTACATTCAGATCATATCAGATTAGATCAGTCGCTCAGTCGTGTCCTACTCTTTGTGACCCCATGAATCGCAGCACGCCAGGCCTCCCTGTCCATCACCAACTCCCGGAGTTCACTCAGACTCACGTCCATCGAGTCAGTGATGCCATCCAGCCATCTCATTCTCTGTCATCCCCTTCTCCTCCTGCCCCCAATCCCTCCCAGCATCAGAGTCTTTTCCAGTGAGTCAACTCTTCGCATGAGGTGGCCAAAGTACTGGAGTTTCAGCTTTAGCATCATTCCTTCCAAAGGGTAGGTGATATCTGAAGCATAGAGCTGCCCAAGCTCTTGGACCACTATGTACCTTTTCATTTCACATTATAATTGCTCACAAAATGGCTTTTCCATTTCCTAAAGCCCTGTTCCTAGGGGTTCTATTAAATTGGCTGCTAAATGAGAGAAAAGGAGAGAGCCCTTCCCTGTAATTCATTCTCTCCAGAATGATGGAATTACAACTTTCATTTCTCTTAAGAATGACCCATTGCAGGAGCTTAAGAGATGAAGGGTCACTGCTAGGGCTGAGGATGAGATAACTCTTCAGAGGTGGCCACAGAAACTCTGGGCTGTGTGGTCAGACATTATGTACTTTGTCTTCCCCAGACCCTTCATGTTTAAGCACTAGTTGATACCTGCTGCTGCTGCTAAGTCGCTTCAGTCATGTCCGACTCTGTGTGACCCCATAGACGGCAGCCCACCAGGCTTCCCCGTCCCTGGGATTCTCCATGCCATTTAGCTCCACTCCCTGTACAGCATAGATATTTGCATTTTTCGCCACATTTCTCTTGGAAGGTGGTGTCCCCAATCACACTCGGATTTCAGTCTCTGCTTTCAC
>NW_011495018.1:20049405-20059054 GCF_000754665.1 Bison bison bison
TGAAAGTGAAGTCTCTCAGTCGTGTCCTACTCTTAGCGACCCCATGGACTGCAGCCTACCAGGCTCCTCAGCCCATGGGATTTTCCAGGCAAGAGTTCTGGAGTGGGTTGCCATTGCCTTCTCCCAGTTGATACCTAGAAAGGCACAAAGAGTGTCTACTTTGTTAAGGTGTATGGGGGCGGGATGAGGGTGGTTTCTAGTTTTTGCCTCCTAAAACAAGTTATTGACTGCATCCATAGCTAGCTGTGTTGCTTTGGTTGTTTCACTTCCCCTCTGGGTTGATCAAATGTCTTGATTTCTTGTACTGTAAAGGAGTTGGCCCTGCAGGGACTCTTGAAAGAGCTATTTCACTTCTGATACCCCATGATACTGGGCAAGGCACTAAGATGGCACCTCTGGGATTCTGGTAGTGGGGGGACAAGTGATGAGAGGGTTTGCTGTAGTGGCAGGGGAGAATTCTACCAGGTTTGAACAGAGGGACTATCATTCTCCACCCAGGGCTTTCTCTGAATGCAACACTCAGATAATATCACCTCCCTCCATCCCAAAGCCAGTGTAGGGCTGGGAGTGCTAATGAGTTAATGTGGATAAATTACTTAGAAAGGTACAGATGCTAGGCAAAAGATAAGCACCCCAGATTACTGCTGTTGCCTGTAGAACCCTCTAAGGCTTTTTAATTCACTGGGCAAAGCCCCATTTGAGAACACAAGTTTCTTAGTAAGCAGTGTTCATGCCCGTAAGTGAGATCAAGAAGAAGCCACCCCTCTTTGGGCACTACGGGAGGCCTTTGCCCACTTCCTTCCAAAGAACTTTCAAACACTGCTGTCACTTACAACAACTTTATCTGTTTGAACTGACATCTTGCCTTCTATTCAATCAAACCAAAAACTGAATTCCAGGAATTCCTGTAAGGCACTGAGTTGTTCTTTAGCACAAATGGTAGAAGACATGAAAAACATGCTCTGAAGAAAGAGAGAGCTGCAAAAAGAATCCTAATGATGACAGTAGCTGACATTTGTGTTAACTTACTGAGCACTTTCACCCCCTCCCTGTAAGGTTCACAAGCAGATATCACTCTCTCTGCTTTACAGATGAGGAAAATTAGACTTGATTAGATCACTGGTAACCATGGGAATTTATATTTTATCCTGTAAAGAAACTGGGGGATCTCTAGTCCAAACCCTTTGTTTTACAAGTGGAGAAACAGAGAACCAGAGAAGTTAAGTGAGTTGCTCAAATCAACACACCTAGTTAGTGGCAGAGCCAGAGTGCAAATGAAGTCCTAGGGTCTCAACCTTGCACAGGTAGGGAACGTGTTGACAGGAAGAGTCCAGACCTTCTGGCATTCAGTCCTGGCCTGCATTATCTCTGCCACTCAACTCTGAGTCTCATGGATATAAGTTAAATACATGAATGCGTGTCTGGTTCCCAGAGCCTCAGATGAACCCATTTTGAAGATGTGGGCTTTCTGGAAGTGAGGAAAGAGGGTATTAACATAGGGTCTGGGAGGCTTTGGATGATGTTCAGAAGCTGTTCTTGGGGGCATTTTCAAGAATCTCTTTCCTAGAGTAAACAGCATAGAGTCATGTGAAGCATGGCACGAAGAAGTAGATGCAGTGGTTAAAAATAGTGTGTACCAAGAAAGGCTAATGAGGTTTTACTTCCCCATTTCAAGTTTTGAGGGGTTTTCTTGGTGCATTTGTCATTGTATTCTTCCCCCACCCCCACCATATCACCCCTGCTACCTGAGGATTTAGAAATAAGCAAAATTAGGGTCAAAGAACTCCAGCAGATCATCTTTTCCCAAAGAGCCCGTAAATTGTAACACATCTCCTACACCCAGCCTGAGTTGTAAGCTCATGAAAACTCCGGCTCTTCAGAATTGTGCAATTATGGTACCATTCAGCCCAGTGCTTCCTATGCTTTCTACAAACTGCCACACCCTGCATCAAATTAATTGTGTTGGGTCAGAGTAAAGAAGTTCTCCAGTTGTGTCTCTGGAGCTTTTTTTTTTTTTTTCATTCTTCTGGAACATTGGGTCCTCGGCTAGGCTCTGCACTTTATGAAGTTCATCCCCTCTCCTCCAGTAAGCTCTGAGTGCATGTAAACTGCCATTACATACCCCACTGTATCTGCACAGTTGCTGCTTGCCACCCAAAGCAGGCCCAAGGAGTCTGACGTGGAAATGATGTGGACTGTGTGCTGGGAAATAAGAGGAACAATCAAGGGTTATGATTATGAGAGCCTGATCTACAGAGAAACACAACCAGGGAAGGCTTGAGGGGGTGGAGAGCAGACTGAAGAGGTCAGTGCTGGACAGAGGGAAACATACCAAGAAAAGGAAGTTAATAATCAAACTACTATCTATTTCAGGGGTAAAAAGAAAAGTAGTGGAAAGTAAGAAAAGAATGGGAGTGAGCCAAGAGGTATACTGCTTTTTATTATGAAATGTTTATGATAAAGTGAAGTTAACCCCATGGAAGGTCAGAGACAGATGAAGATCCTGGGAGATGGCCTAGTGAGGCCAACTTGCTCAGAATACAGATGAAAGAACTGAAGCCTGGAAAGAGGAAGAGGTCTGGCTCCAGGCATGTTATAGAGAGCCACATCCCTCCTCCTGTATGCGCTGGCTCCCTTGCTCCATGTGAGTCTATGCAGAGCCTGGCCTTCAGCCCTCACTCTTCCTCCGTACCTCCCTCCCTCCCTTCCTTCCTTCCCTCCATCCTTCTTCCATCCCTCCCCCTCTCTCCCTCTTTTTCTTTCTCTTTCTTCCTTCTTTCCTTTCTCCTTTCTTTCTTTCTTTCCAGAAAGGGCAGTTTCAGAATGAAAAACAAGGACTGACATTTTAAAGCAGCTCCAGGAAATCCCTCAATTCTGCATTTAACACAACGTGATTGGCAGCCCTCCAGCACAACTGACAAAGCCAGCATGCCAACAGGGACTAGCAGGAAACAAGGCACCCTCTAAGAACCAAGAATTCCAAAGAAAGAAAGAAAAATAACTCCTGACAGGGTCACTTAAAATCTTACCACCATTTCTTGTTTTGTGTATGTGCGTGTTCATGGTGTGTGTTTTGTTTCTAGAAAGCTCTCTTTGAGGGCAATGAATCTAGGTCAGTGATTTATTGATAAGCCTCAAAGGGTGCACAAATATGTCAAAAATGTATGCAAATTTTATGATGAGTATGTATTTTCTGACCCAAGGGGTCTGTAACTTCATTCATAATAAGACCCCCAAAAGAGTCATGTCCCAGAAAAGATTAAGAACTTCTGGAACACAGCATACTATTACTTTTAGGCTCATCTTCAGAGTGGATGCTCCACCAAGAAATGCCTCTGGCCTCTCCTTGGTATGTCAAACCAGGTGCAGAATCCAAGTGCCTTCAAAGTAACCACAATAGGGAACTAAAACAAAATCATGGTGGTTTTGGAGATAACAGTTGTCCTAAAAAGAGCTGGAATGACATTTTAGGACATCCTAATAGTCACTCCAGTCAGGTATGACAGCACCCTTCATTTTGTTGACCTCGATAGGTCAGGTATATAAATAGAAATCAAACCAATATTACAAAGCAATCATCAATAAATTAAAAAAAATATTAGAAAAAACCCCTGAGCCTCCTAAACAAAGGCCATAGCTCCCATATCCATGAATTTATCTTTTAAGAACTCTTGAAATTACTCAAGAGAGGAAGCAGTAGGTGTTGTCTCTCAAAATATGCTCCACATATGTTCTACCACAAAAGCATCCTAGGATGAAGTAACTTGAAGAAAACTCCTGATCATCTGCCCTGTTGTAGGATCACCATAAGCAATGGTTTTCTAAAGGTTCTGAAAAATCCTAGCAGAAGTAAGCTCATTTCATTTTCTTCAGCCCAGTGTTTGCTGACCTAGCTTGACCATGGCACTCTTTTTTTTTTTTTTTTACATAATATCTATTCAGATTTTATGAAATACACCCTGGAAAGCAGTGACACAGTAGAATGGCACCTGAGATAGAAAGCTGGAAGCCTGGGTTACAATCCTAGATCTGCTACTCATTGGATGTGGCCACTTGAGAGCTCTAAAAGTGTAGAGCTTAAAAGGTCTCCCAGATTCTTTCCTGAACTATGATCTATACAGTATGATATCTTGGTTTCCACATATAGCTATTTTCTACAATTATGCATATTTTATCCAGGAGACTATTCAGTAGTACCTGCTATCCTATAAGCCACAGTCTCTTAAGAATCCTTTGAAGACAGAAAGTAAATTTCTAAGCACTAGACAGGATGGAACCACACTGCCAAGTAGGGGCAGCTTTATCACTGTGATGAGTCCATGGGGAAGGCTCAAAGCCCTACATCTTAGTAAACACAAAGGCAACACACAGGAGACTGTGTGTGTTTGATGGGGCTGCTGTTTTGGAAGCTGCACAACCTCTTTGAAGCCACCAAGGTTTTTACTAAGCATGACCTTAAAAGCAAATGCCTCTTTTCAAAGGACCAAAGTTACTTCCATAGGCATTATTATCCTCTGGGAGAATCCCCTATCTCAGAGAAAAGGAGTGCTGACTCCAGCTCCCTTTCAAAGGTGTTTAACAACCTGATGGCAAGCTTTCCCATGGAGTACTAGAGGCCTGGGAACACTAAGTACTACCTGTGAACGTCTTGGACTCTTGCACAATCAGTGGAGAATTAGCCCAAGGTGACGCAGTAAGACTACATGTGTCTTCTGCATGGAAGTTCTATAAAAATTTTGCAGGCATAACATAGGGAAGATGTCATAAAAAGCAGGAGCCCCAGGCTGCAGGGAAAAGGGCCAGAAACAAGTCGGAACTTGCTCCACAGAAGGGCTTTCCCCAGCCCACCACTGTGGCAGCGTATGTGTCCTTCTACCCAGGTGGGGCCACATGTTCAGGCAGGCTGTGCTATGCGCATCTTCTTGCCTCGAATAGGGAATCTTAAGTCTCTCTCAACACCCTTTTGCTCCTTGGTGCCCCGTGAAATTTAAACAGTTTAGCAAAACATACCCACATCTTCCCAGTTGAGAACACACTACCTTGTCTTTAAAAGGCTGGGATCAACAAATGGAGAACTATACAGCTATATAAAAGAACAGGACGGTCTCTATATACTCCAGTGGAAAAATCTCTAAGACTGCATTAGGTACAGATCAGTGTTAATATATGCCACTTTATCTTACAACAAAGAGGAACAAATAAGAATATTTATTGATGTGTTTATATTTGTGTAAAGAAAGGATATACCAGAAATGAATATAACTGTTTACATCTATAAGGACTAAGGGGAGATGAGATATACTGGGTCCAGGATGGGACAGGTTTTTCAGCATGTACCTGTTTTGTTGTTGTTGTTGTTTAGTTGCTAAGTCATGTCTAACTCTTTTGTGACCCCACAGATAATTGTAGCCTGTCAAGCTCCACTGTCCATGGGATTTTCCAGGCAAGAATACTGGAGTGGTTAGCCATTCCCTTCTCCAGGAGATCTTCCCGACCCAGGGACTGAACCAGGTCTCCTCCATTGCAGGCGGATTTTTTTTTTTACCATTGAGCCACCTGAGAAGCCCTATAATTGCTTATATGCCCACATGCATGCATGTTAATTAAGTCACTTCAGTTGTGTCCAACTCTTTGTGACCCTATGGGCCGTAACCTGCCAGGCTCCACTATCCATGGGATTCTCCAGGCAAGAAACTGGAGTGGGTTACCATGCCTTCCTCCAGGGGATCTTCCTGATCCAGGGATTGAACCCATGTCTCTTATGTCTCCTGAATTGGCAAGTGGGTTCTTTACCACTAGCACCACTGGAAAGCCATATATCTGTTTATACTGTGGTAATTTTTGGACGTATTATAAAGTATAACAGCTTAGGTTCTGGAATTAACAGAACTAGGTTCAAATACTGGCTCTTGTATTTTCTAGTTTTGAGCAAGTTACTCATCTGTGATCCTCAGTTTCCTCACCTATAAAGTCACCTGAATCATATAGTACCTATTGCATTAGGGCTCTGTTCAAAACTGTTTGTACTCAGCAGGATGCCTGATATATTGTAAATACCTAATTAATAATAATACTGTGGTTGCTGTTAATATTACTAGTACTTATTGAATTCTGACTGATCCTTCTGACTTGGATAAAATATGAGAAGTTTTGCCCAGGTCAGGGCAGAATGAAGTGTTTCTTTCTCCATCATTCCCACAATAAGCCTTTCTGGTCTCATGCTGGTCTCCCAGGCTCAGCTTTTTGTTTTCACATTGGCTCCCCAGTAGTCTGTGGGCTCCTGAGAGTCCTAAACCCTGCTCCTGCATCAGGCACAGAATAGGGGATTGTCAATAAACGTCTGGAACTAATACAGTTTCGATTTTCTGTATGAGAGCGCGTCTGAGGCTGCCGCTGGGAGTTTCACTTCCTGGTCTGACCCAGCAGATGTCTGCCTGTCACTCTCTGGGTCTGCAGGAAGTTGCTGGGAGAATAAACGGCAACAAGTTGGCTTCAGAGCTCACAGCTGAAGCCTGGCTGTGCTGAAAACGTGCCAAGGAGGGGAACTGTGGCGATTGGAGGGGCTTCCAGGAGCTGCAGGAAACCGGAGGTCTCCAGGGAGCCCAGGCACGCTGGATGCAGGCAGAACGTGCAGAAGAACACTCCAGCTGTCCCAGGAACGTGCTGACCTGATGAGCTGGGCCAGGGGTGATGTTTCTGCCTCAGCGCAGGGGCCGGGCCCAACAGCCCCTGAGCTATTTCTGCTCTCACTGAGTTGGCTTCACTGGGGAGAGCATGGTGCAGAGGAAGAGCTGACAAAAATAAAACCTGAGTGTTGAAGTGCTTGCAGGAAGTCTGTGGGTCTGCAAGCCAGAGCAGAGCATAGGTGTTTGGGTGACACACCACATGAAAGCTGCCTGAAGACCAGTCCTGACAACAACACCCTGCCTCGATTTGCATCTGGGTGTTTCTTCTTTCAGGAGTCAAGTTGGTAACACCTACTGTGGTCAGGCAGATTGGGGTCTAGAGCTGGCCTCTGCCACCACTGATGGCTGACCTTAGACAGGAGGTGTCTCTGAGCCTTATCCTCCTTATCTGGGGACCCTTTCAGAGACTTAATCCAAAAATATATGCTAAAGGATTAAGCCTTTATGTAATAAATATGTTTCCTTCCTTCTCTGTTAAGCACTATTAAAGGTGAAGGACAAGGTCTTCAGTAAGAAGATGAAATTTTACTGCAGAGGTAACACATGCACTACACACAGCATACACATATTACATACATACACACCACACACACCTATACAAACCATGGACACATACTGTATACACTGTGCTTAGTCACTCAGTTGTGTCCGACTCATTGCAACCCCATGGACTGTAGCCCGCCAGGCTCCTCTGTCCATGGGGATTCTCTAGGCAAGAATACTGGGTGGGTCACCATGCCCTCCTCACGTTATGCACTACACACATTTACACCAGATACCTATACACACCATGTACATGTACTATACACACTACACACATATACACACCACACACACCTACACACACCATGCACACAAACCACACACATACACATCACACACCACACACATACTCCTGCCAAGTTTAAAACCTTCATGAATCAACAACTCTAAACTTTACAGCTCTTCTGTTGGCTGCTCCCTAACTGGAAACAGATTGTCTTCTCCCCCCGCTCCCGCCCATCTGTTTCTGGGGCAGAGTTCCTCTAAATGTGGGTCTACTCATGGTGATTCCGTTTTCTTTTTCTTGGTCAACAGTCATTCGACACCCCTACCCAGGTGTTCTCCACAGCTCATTCCTTTCATTAGATCATAAACCTGGGAACTGAGGGACTGCTTAAAAAACTTCATAGCCTTTACCACGTGTGCCTGAGCATACTTCATGATGTCAGTCCTCACCACAGCCAGCAAAATACTTCTATTATCCCCTCACACAGCAGATAAGAAAATTGAGGCTCAGAAAGATTTAAAAAATAGTCCAAGGCCTTCCAAACAGTAAGAGGCAGGATTTGAACCTAAGGACTGGTTAGCCTGAGCTGTTCCCACTACCCAGTGCAGCCTGGCAACACAAAATCCAGCTGGAGCCCTTGAGGAGTTCCTTCTCCACATCCCTGATACCACCCAGGCTGTTTCTCTCCTAAGTTTCTATTTGGGTTCCTGTTGGCCCCAGCTCCCTCTGCACCCCTCTGCCCTCCTCCCTCCTCCCTCTTGGGAGCCTCAGGCTTTGCCTTCTTGGAGCAGAGCCCTGCAGGCAGCAGGGCCTCTATTTCCCCTGTTCCCATCATCACAGCCAATGCAAACTTCTCACTGGGAAACACTGCACCCTCGGGACAAAGGCTCTGTGTGATGTTCTGGTACCTGCCTGTCGGGTCTTCTGTGAAAAGACCCATCTGGGGTGGCTGGGCTGCCAGGCCTGGGACAAACAAAGTTCATAAACAGCTTCTCCAGCCACAGAGCTCAGGCTGGACTGGAGCCACATACTGCCTGCCTCAGTGCTTACACCCTCCCTGGCCTTGGTCAGACAGAGCCCATTTCTGGGAAAGCAGCAGGACATCTGGGTGTTTGGGAGGCTGAGGCTGGGGCCCTTTTCACAACAGAAATAGATTTTGGAGTCGGGCAGACCCAGGTGTAAATCCCAACTCTGCCTCCCTCTAGCTGTCTCACTTTGAGAAATTGGCTTCTGCTGGCTGAACCTCAGCTCTCTCAGCTATAAACGAAATGAAAACTATCCACCATCCCTAGCCCAGTACTTGGATCTCTAAAATGCAAGGGAGGGATTTCTCTGGTGGTCCAGCAGTTAAGACTTCCAATGCACAAGGCTTGGGTTCGATCCCTGGTTGGGGAACTAAGATCCCACATGCCCGGTGGCATTGCCAAAATTAAGGAAAATAAAATTGTTAAATTTTAGAAGTTAAATGCAAGGGAAGGATTGGGCCTTGAGATTTCTGTCTAAAATGCTCTCCACCAAGCTAGCCTGGAGGTGTCCTTCCTGCTCATGGGACACTGAGAAATTTGAAGCATTGCTGTGTCTCTCAAGCTGAGCTCAGCCATTGGGGAGGGTTTTTGGTTTAATTCAACAATTTTTACTGAGCACCCCACAACATCCTGTACCGTTTTAAGAACTCAGGGTACAAAGATAAGCATAGGCCCTGCCCTTAAGGGGTTCATAGACTAGACCAGTAGGAGTGATAAGACCCATAAAAACAAGTATAATATGCAGTGGAAAGTGATAAGTATGCTAGGAGGGTGCAGATAAAAGACGATGAAGGTGGAGAGCAGAAAGAGGGTGATTCTAGGCTGGGAGGGAGATAAAGCTGTGGCCAGTCCACGAAGGGTCCTGAATGATAGTTTGCACTTTATGGGGCCAGGCTGTTGGAAGCTGTTAGAGGCTGTTGACTAGGGCGGGGAGCGGATCAGGGTCATGATGACTGGAGAGTTAGTCCTCTACCACCTGGAACACCAGACTGTGGAATTTCTAAACAGAAAGACTCAGGTTCCACCATTTTTCACAAGGGCTTTCTTTCCTTCACAAAGTATTGGGTTGGCCAAAAAGTTCATTTGGATTTTTCCATACTATCTTATGGAGAAACCTGAAGGAATATTTTGGCCAACCCAAAAGTTCAGGATTTGCATACAATGTGTAG